>NC_048428.1:4256970-4276237 GCF_013103735.1 Etheostoma cragini | reverse complement strand
TGTGCACTTGTTTGCAAGTGTACAAACTACATGCAATGCCTTATAAGTCCATTTTTAATTGTGGTTGAACTTAATAATTAAAGAAGTCTGGGACTTTGCTGTCAAAAATCTCCAAATGTATACAGTAAAAATGTCTGATTTTCAGTTTGATTGTAGTTCCTGATGCCTTGTACTCAGATATATCAGGCCCTGCCTGGAACTATGGAGCAAATTCATTTTATAGGTCATAGAAGTTCATATATTTTGTCTTCCAACAGCAGAAGTCTGGGACTTTGCTGTCAAAAATATCCAAAATTATACAGTAAAAATGATTGATTTTCAGTATGATGGTAGTATGTGATGCCCTGTGTTAAAATATTTTTTTTGTCCTTTTAGCCTAGAAATGAGGGACTTTAACTTCATAAAATCTCTATAAAACAATTAATTTCTTGATTTTTAAATATGGGTTTAGTTGCCCCTAAAATAAATAGTTGTCTAAAAATATTAATTAGGAATGTTATTAACAAAGAATAACTCCAACAACACATTTTCTTTCACAATTTAGTGTAATTGTACTTGTTTTGTTTAACGCACAGACAAGGGTTACATATTTCTTGTGCTGAATATAATCCAAAACTCTTGTTTAAAATACTAAGTATTAACACCTTATTGTGAAAACCGGAAGTAGTTGCATGTGTGTTGTTCGCTATTGGGGCTGCTAGAATGCATTTATCACATTTGCAGGTAAAAGAGCGCACTACAAATTAAGTGTCGGCTGATTTGACCACGGAGATCCGAGTGTCGGCTGGCTTGACCGCAGTCTGGTGACGGAGAGGACGCTGGCGTTGTTTGTTTGCCGCTTCTCTGTCCGAAATCCTTTGTGCAACATTTGTTCCTATACAACTAAGCTTTATAGTACGTTTATCGACCAGTATTACGTTCAGTAAGTTATACTAGTGTCGTTGCTCACTTGTAAACATTGTGGATTGTATGAGTTCTTCACGGATTCTGCCAACTTCAGCGGATGTCTACTTACCAGTTTGCCATTGCTCGGAGTTTCCCGTACCTGTTCATCACTGCCTGCCACCGAGAGACTTTCAACCGAAGTCACTGCTGATGTTCTTGAGGTCCCCACCAAAAGTCACTTCTGGTTGCTTACTGTGTCTGATGGCTCTCTTCTGTGCATCACGGGCATTGCTAACGGCTAACAAACCACTCTCCACGACTGACATGATTTTGAAGTATTACGTCCCCCAAATGAAGAAATTCAACAACTACGCCACTCCATCGTGCATATCGGTCATTAAACAGCTTGGACTCCTTCGCCGGTGTTATGTGCCTTCTGGTTTTTCCACCTACTGGTTTCCGTGGCTGTCCAGATGCCGCGTAAACCTCAACGGCTACCCACGTCGACAGATTCGCTACAACTTCATAAACATTTGACTGGCCTTTGCATGTCACACCTCAATATAAAATTTACTGAACTAAACAGAATATCTGAGCACGACACTACAATAACACTGTACAGCGGGAAAATTGAGTTTTAAAATAAATTACATTGATCCGTGTCGCCCTGGGTTCGAACCTTCTTCGGCAAAAATATAACGGCATAAGAGTCCTCTGCACTAGCCACTACACCATCGCATCATTCCCGTTTTTAATGAAAAACAACTTTGCTTTCTCTCAGTAGAACAGGAATTACAAATTAACAGAGCAAATCGAAACAACTTGTTACCTTGATTTAGGCTTAAAATTATAATTAAATCGTACGCTATAACCTCCTGCTACATCTTTGCGCTATCCATGTGCAAGGACTCGTCATAAATTACACCAGGCAGCACACGGTTTGAGAAACAATCGGTCTGAAACAACTGGTTACCCTGGGCTGGAGACGAGGGATCTCAAGCCTCTCAAACAGCTACAACAACACGTTTCTTGGATTCTTTATTTGCCCTTTTGTGTAAGTGGTGCTTTTCTCTGCCCACTTATCTAGTCTTAGGACTTTCTATGTTTTGCAGATACAACTATTAGAAGTCCTTATATGAAAGTGCTTCAAATGGGCTATGTTCCTATTCAAATAAATGGGAAAGCATACAGGAAAGGACAGGTTGCTACTGTCGTTACAAACTAAATTCCTGCATTTCTATGGATTCTGTTTTGCAGTTTTGCCTACCTCGTTGACAATAAAGAAACATTGGAATCTTACTCCATTGTGTTTGCTTTTTTGTCAGAACGTTAATTGAACGTCAAAGGTTTTGTCTCTGTGAAGTATCGGGACCACTCATAAGACATATGTGTTAAACAGCGTTCACCTTTCGTCTTACACCACTTTTAAAACGGACTTGCTGATATCTGGATGCGTAGGTGACATAATATAGCCTATACTACAACACCAACAATTCTAAAGGTTGGGCACAAACTATTAACATTTCTTGAACATAACTTCGTATTGTAGAGGTTTCAAATGCGTATCTTTCGTCGTAAACATAACGTTGTAGGCTATTAGAAACGTAGATGTATGCATTTGAGGCACGTCACTAGAAATATTGCTTCTTCCCATAAATCCAAGAAACGTGTTGTTGTAGCTGTTTGAGAGGCTCGAGATCCCTCGTCTCCAGCCCAGGGTAACCAGTTGTTTCAGACCGATTGTTTCTCAAACCGTGTGGTGTAATTTATGACGAGTCCTTGCACATAAATAGCGCAGAGATGTAGCAGGAGGTTATAGCGTAGGCTACGATTTAATTATAATTTTAAGCCTAAATCAAGGTAACAAGTTGTTTCAGTTTGCGCTGTTAATTTGTAATTCCTGTTCTACTGAGAGAAAGCAAAGTTGTTTTTCATTAAAAACGCAAATGATGCGATGGTGTAGTGGATAGTGCAGAGGACTCTTATGCTGTTATATTTTTGCCGAAGAAGGTTCGAACCCAGGGCGACACGGATCAATGTAATTTATTTTAAAACACAATTTTCCCGCTGTACAATGTTATTGTAGTGTCGTGCTCAGATATTCTGTTTAGTTCATTACATTTTATATTGAGGTGCGACATGCAAAGGCCAGTCAAATGTTTATGAAGTTGTAGCGAATCTGTCGACGTGGGTAGCCGTTGAGGTTTACGCGGCATCTGGACAGCCTCGGAAACCAGTAGGTGGAAAAACCAGAAGGCACATAACACCGGCCACGCTACATACACAGCGGCCGAAAGTTTCTTTTCTCCTGTTCGGAACACAACATCCCATCCCTCTGGTCTGGCGCACGCCTCGTCGCATCTCCAACACGTCATCAGGGTGCTGCCACTACCAGGACTAGTAACGCTGCAGTTTCCACGGCAACACTACGCAATGACTGGGATGGAAAACGTGGAGTGGATTTCATTCTACTCCGGCCAATACAGAGACACACTGCTCCATCTACCATCATGATTGAACTGTTTAATGCACAATCCATCATCAAGAAATCTTCCCTAATACATGACCATATTCTAGATGGGTGATTTGATGTGCCTTACAGAAACCTGGCACCAACCAGCTGTTATTTTAGTCCTAAATGAGACCTGTCCTCCTGGCTAATCCTCCCCGCAGCACAGGGCACAGTGGTGGTCTGGCTGTCATCCACCGAAGTGATCTGGACTTGTCCCCAGTTGCCCTACCTGAGCTGTCTTTCTTTTCTTTTGCCCCCTCTCTCTACAACGATACTTCTCATCTACCGGCCACCCAAACCAAACTCATCTTTCATCCCAGAGATGTCCAACCTTCTCTCAACATTTGGCACAATGTCTGCCAATATCATAGACCTTGGAGATATGAATATTCATGTAAACTCCCCCACCTGCCGTTTTGCAGCAGCCTCCAATTACTCAACTGTTTTAATCTGACACAACTTGTCAATGTCCCCACTCACACCAAGAGGCACACACTCGACCTGGTCATTACAAACGCTGCCCATCTCAGCAATCTTCTGGTCTATGATCTGGGTGTTTCCGACCACAATGCTATTTACATGAAGATGTCTTCACCGTCCACCCTCATCAAGCCCAAACAGCAAATCTGCTTCAGAAATCTGAAAAACATCAACCCAGAGACTCTGGCATCATCAACATCTCCTGTCTGCAAACTGTTTACCAGCTATGGACTCTGTGGACTACTACAACAACACCCTGAAGAGTATCCTGGATCTCCACGCCCCGGTCACAACCAGAACCGTCACTTTCTCACGATCAGTACTTGGTATACCAGTGCGCTACGGAAAATAAAGGCATCAGGGCGTGCTATAGAGCGGAGATACAAAACCACAGGTCTCACTGTGCACAAGCTAGCTTTTCGGAAACACCAAAAGGATTACTCAAAATCACTTACAGAGGCACGGTCACAGTTCTACTCAAACGTCATCAGAAACAGTCCTGGAAACTCCAAGCAGTTGTTCTCCATAATAAATAATCTTCTCAAACCATAAACCCTCTCACTCACAGAAACTACAGAGAGCACTGTGATAATTTCCTGGACTTTTTCAAAACAAAAATAGACTCAATCCACTCTTCCTTTCCTGGATCCTCAACAATACCCACCCCAACTGTCCACTCCCAGCTTGCAGTCTCCCAGCCCCTACACTGCTTTCCAGAAATATCCCAGCGAGAGGTTGAGAAGATCATCAAAAGGATGAAACCCACCACCTGTGCCCTCGACAGCTCTAGTCAAAGCAAACACCTCTGCTCTAAGCCCTCTGATTACCACTGTAATAAACCACTCCCTCCAGTCTGGCAATGTTCCTTCTGCTCTCAAAACTGCCATAATCAGACCACTTTCGGACAAACCCACCCTTGATCCAGATACACTTACAAATTACAGGCCCATTTCCAATCTCTCATTCCTCTCCAACGTATTGGAAAAAGTTGTTGCCGCACACCTCAAGGACCACCTCAAGCATAACAACCTTTTTGAAAAATTCCAGTCTGGTTTCCGCTCTGCTCACAGCACTGAAACAGACAAACGACCTACAAATGGCAGTAGATGCTGACTCACCTTCCCTCCTCATGCTCCTCGATCTTTCTGCTGCTTTTGACACTGTGGATCATGGCTTACTCCTCAACCGGCTACACCAAACCACTTGACTCACTGACACTGCTCTGAACTGGTTTAAATCATACCTCACTGACAGAACAGAGTATATTTCACTTGGAAACGCAAGGTCCCGGCAACACACAGTCACCTGCAGAGTCCCCCAGGGGTCAGTCCTTGGCCCCATCCTCTTCATCATTTACATCCTCCCCCTCGGCCACGTAATCAGTCGCCATGGAGTCTCATTTCACTGTTATGCTGATGACACACAACTGCACATGAAATATGACTCAGAACCCACTGCAGCAACAGCATCATCGTCTTCTACACTCACCACCTGTCTGGAGGAGATAAAGGTGTGGATGAAACACAATTTTCTCCAGTTAAACAGCTCCAAAACCAAAGCAGTCCTTGTTGGCACCTCACATCAAGTCCAGTCATCCTCCACAATCGGTATAACTATCTCTGGTCAAGACATTCCCCTCTCCACAACAGTCACCAATCTTGGTGTAAGATTTGATCCACAACTCACCTTTGAAGCCCATATCAAAAACCTCTGCAAGATCTCCTTCTATCATCTCAGAAATATTGCAAAACTCTGTGCTACACTCACCTTAGCTGATGCTGAAAAACTGATCCACGCCTTTTTCTACTCCAGCCTGGATTACTCCAATGCACTTCTCATCGAGATCCCTAACAAGAGTCTGCAGAAGCTGCAATATGTTCAGAACAGTGCTGCAAGGATCCTGATGAGAGTGCAAAAGTACGACCACATCACATCCATTCTGCACTCACTTCACTGGCTTCCCGTTTCTGCTAGGATTGAATATAAGGTCTCAATTCTCACCCACCAGTGCATCTATGAAAATGCCCCCCCACCTGAAAGAACTACTCATCCCTCTAACTAAAACACGATCCCTCCGCTCAAAAAACTCCAACTGCCTCCTACTCCCCAGAACTAAGCTCAGCATTATAATTGATCGAGCCTTCTGCTCTGCCGCTCCTCGGACGTGGTATGCCCTCCCTGACCATCTGAGGGCACAACAGACTATTGAGACTTCAAAAAAAGGACTAAAATATTTATTTTTAGCCGAACTTATGAGTTTTACCCTTGCACAAAAATGTTGTTGCACTATTTATAGATATTTTACACTGATGTAAGTTTTATCATCTTACCTGTAGCACTTTGAGATTTGTTTAAATGTAAAGTGCATTACAAATAAAATGTATTATTATTATCTACATATTTATCATCACTAGTTAGGCAGTTGCACATTTTTGTTTTCCCAACTTGTATATATTCAAATATTTGTTCGTGTATTTTATCCTATTATTATTCCATGTATATTGTATGTTTGTGTATTGTATTGTAGTATTTCATTTATATTTATATTATGTGCTGTGTGACTAATATTTTGCTGCTGCAACACTATAATTTCCCATTTTGTTGGATCAATAAATATCTGTCTATCTTATGTGGCCAGTCAGAACAGATTGTAAATGCTTAAAAAAGGCAAACGCATTTCCATTTGGCGATTCCACTGTGAGTAGAGTGGATTCGAAAAGACACATACGGAATATTTTTAAGTGGAAATGAGGGCTGTGAGTATTATAAACTGCACACAGAAAAGACAAGCCTTTACAGATTGTTCTAGTGATGCATGTGAGAGCTATTCACAATTTCTTACTTTGTTTGTGATACTTAATTACAACAGTGTGAGTAGGGTTAATTTTTCCCCTGCCTCTGCACATACAAGCTGCTCAGAAATAATTGAGGCCGTCATTTTGTGGCCACGCTGCAAATGGCAACTTGAAAAACTCCCGGTCACTTACTGGCTGTCTGTCACCTCGAATAGGGCCTATTGCTCCCCTCTTTACTCCTTTTAATCATTGACTTCATTTCAAAGATAGAAGAGCTGACATTAGGAGAACCTTCCATTGGTAGTATTGTAATAGATGTCAGGATGGAGGACAGGCTGAATGGCTCCATCTGAAAAGGAAAGTAATAGGTTTCTGTCCCTTTGTAGGGGCTATGTATATTATGAAGCCCTTTAGCCATACACTTGTCACAGTTAACTCAAAGTTTTTCAGTCCAGCTTTGAAATACTGTATGTAACATCATCTGCGACAAATATAATGAAATGGTTGAAATGATAAAAACTAACTAAATTAATGAGAATTTGGTTTCACATCTGTGTGAGTGTGCATCTAATTATAATTGACTGTGTTTATATAGCATGTTGATATTGCCAGCGACACAAAGCAGGCTGTTAATTAAGCAAAACAGAAGGTTGATACCATGGGAACCTAATTGAGAATGATTTCAGCGTGATTCAAGTCTTTGTTCATTTTTTAAATTTGACATCCATTCAGTTTCCCAGCATGGGCCATATATAAACACACCAAGGTTTCTGTTTTTCTCTCTAAACGGTACAAAATAAGTAAAATTGTAATGGTAGATCATATCTCTACAAGCAGTTAACGTTTACAAATTTGACCTTCACATATTCTACATTTTAAACAGTAAATGGTTTCTTTTCACAAACTTTTAGTTTTAGATATGTCAACTGCATCTGTAAAGATTATAGGATAAAGAATAGATAGGTTCACATTTTTTCAAGTCTGTCTAAAAACAACTGTCAAATGCCATTATAAACAATGAAACAGGTTTTGCTTGCTGTAATCATTCTACCTGTACATAGGCTATTAACAGATCCCTTCCTGATGTGATTTGAATGAAGTGATGTGACACAAAATTCACAGTTCAGTGCAAGAATGTATTAACTGTATGTGAAGTGTATATGACACCTAATAAGTCTGATTTAGTCAAGTGAAAACAAAGTTACACCCTTCTCAGCACAGAATTCCCTCTTTTTGCTTACCTATTCTAAGCTGCAGTTAAAAGATAACAAAAAGTGGAATTCTGCTCTAAAAAGTAACTAAGCGCGCCTCACATCTATAGTTCAATTGGACTCATTGCGATTTGATGGTTGTCAAACGCACTAAACACTGTAAACACACGTCATGCCATCGAGACGTCCCCTCGCTTTATTTCATAATTATAACTTTATTTATAAAGTCTCGGGTTTACTAATTCTGCTTTAGTGTTTCAAATATTTTTGAAGAAGGCAAATAATGAGAAGCTGACAAACAGTAAGTGAAGGAGAGCGAGAAATCATGTCACACAGACAACCAGCTGTGTGTAGTAAGAACAGCTTTTGGATCTGAACATTAGAATCCCCTAAATCATATATATCATATATAAGTCTGTAAATTGTGTATAAGGTTGAAATTACAGGCTATTAAATGCTCTGTTTTGGGTTCACTTACTGTATTTGGGTTGGATCGCGTTCTCACCTAAAGTGAACCAAACTCTAGTTCACTTGAAAGTGAACCAAGACCACTGTTTTTAAGCGGGCCAGTTTGTTAGTTTGATCCGCACTGGAGTTCAATTAAGTTTTCACACCAGCCCTAACAAACGGACTATTCAACCAAACCAAAGGTTCCAGGGTTCGTTTCAAACAGAACAAACGAGGTAGGTGTGAAAGCACCCTAAGACAGTTTTAGGCCACGTCCACATGTACCTAACAATCTTTTTTTTCCCCCGTCTTCCTTGGCATCATTTCAACAATATGTGCATCCAAACCGATACCTTTGTAAATGACTCAACACGCTAATTCATATTCCAGGCCTATAGGCGGCGCTGTTTCGGCTACAGAAACTCACAATTTCTTTTTTTTAAAAGGGGCAGAGCATGCGCGTAAAGCTTGTGTGCGGGGTAAGAGGTCAAAGGCTAGAGGTAAAGGGGTGTGGCAATGACATCATACGCAAGTTTGCAGCTTTGCCATCCAAAAGAAGACACAAGGGCGCTGTTTTTAAATTTGTTCAGCCTGGGACCAGGTTTCAAAAAAGTAGTGCCTTTGGTCAATCAGCCAAAACTATGCATAACATGTGCATTTGCACCAAAAAGCGTTTTTGTGTAGATGGCCACTTAAGACAGACTTGGAAACATTGTGGAACTTTCTTTTAAAAGTGACTAAGGCCAGTGTATGCTAATAATTGACTAGTTTGTATGAAATCTAATCTCAAAACGCGGTCACTTAGAAAAACCTAATTTGCTAACAGGATTACATTTTCTATTAATATAATGAGTAAAAGTTATTAATGAGTTTTGTTTATGATAGTTTGTGCCATGACCATTGGTTATGGTAGCATTTAGTTATCACCTATGGTGATGTGGTGACATCACTGAAATGCTTGAAACAAGCAACTCAAGCATGATTATGGTGTTTCGCTAACTCAAAGCACTTAATCAAGGTACATACCCTGACGAGTCCCTATGCTACTCCATGTTTCATTTTAGTTGCATATGACCTATCATATGCATATCACCTCTGTACAAATATATTTGTACTTATCATAATTATGTATCCTAATAATAATAATAATGTATCATTATGCATATCGTACATTTTATATTTACATCAGTAGATATTTATTGTACTTATTATGCATGTACAATTACTACATTCCTGTTTACACATCTGTATATATATTTATTACCCTCATTATGCATAAACATTTACTACATTATATTGCATACATACAGAGACAGGAGAGTTTAAAAAAATTCCTTTTTTCACTTAATTATAGAAAGCTGTACATTTTCTGTTTCTGTTTTACTGCTGTGTCTCAAATCTCAGATATGAGAAGACTTCACAGTTGCTTCCCTACTGTTTCATGACATTTGTAGCGTCCAAGGGAGGTTAGATTGAGTGACCTGAAAAAAAGAGCACTTTGACTCTGGGTCTGGCTACAGGGACCGTCTAATTAACATTTTAATTAACACAAAATATTGTTCACTAGAGGCCATCCTCACAGCCATGTCTGGCAGAGACTCATTACTGCTCGGCTCCGACGTGCTATCTCCAAAAATGTCATCCTCCACAAGAAATTGTGATAAAATACATTCTTTCTTCTTCTTGAAACTCAAATATGTTGGATAGTTACAGTCAATAGCAGTATTACATTTTCCATAATCAAACAGATAGGATTTGCATAAAAAATTAAATTTGTATTTAAGTCACTTACAGTAAACACAATTACTACATGAGACTGTCAAATACATGTAGATTCACTTTGGTGTTTAATTAGTATTAATTACGGGTGATCCGAGTATCCGGCTGAAATGAGTATCCGGTAAGGATAAATCACTTTTGCCGAGTACAAGTATTTTACGAGTAATATGAGTCAATATCCGTGCTCGGATTGAATACAACCCCTCAACTGGCCGCGCAGCGTTCTGTGATAATCACAGCGCCCCCCCGCCTACAAACGCTCGGATCAATCTCACACACACACACACAACATGGAGAAATGCGCTCCCTCGGCCTCTCTCTCTCTGTCTCTCTCTCTCTCGCTCCCGCTCCGTCAGGAAGTCAATCGGGTCTGCGGATCTGTTCCGTTAACGTTTAGGGTTTCTTAAGCTTCAGGTTTGTTTTTAACTTCGGTTTGTAGTACTCCTACATAGTAACCAGTAGATTTCTGGTGAACGTGGGTTTCAGACATGCTGCTCGGTTAAATGCAACTCCCGTTGCGTCTCAGCCATCGGAGATTAAATTTTTTTTACTGTCAGCTGCCCTCCGCCCCCTCTCTCTCTGTGTCTCTCTCTTACTCACACACACAAACACACACACACACACACACACATATATGTATAGGTGTGGAAATAAATTTTAAAAAAATCACACTGATCATAAAATAATAAAAAGTTAAAAAAAGAAAGTTATATTGAGTATGAAAACTCTTGTTCATTACATTTTACTTCATGATTGCAACGGCATGTGTTGTATTCATTGTTGCAAAACGTTCTGTGTATAGTTTGTTTGTTACCATGACAACACCATTGATCTGAAGCTTGATGCTGTCATGTAAATAGTTTTCAAATCAGCAATAAATATAACAATTTTTGATCAACTCATATCAATTGCATGATTAAATAACATACCGGTTAAAGCCCCGCACATTTCAAGAGAGCCCAACCCTATTCCGGGTTAAATCTGACCACTTCCGATTTAGGCCCCGCCCAGTCCGAGTACGGATCCGGATACAGATAATTCATGTGGTAAACAGATACAGATACAGATACAGATAATGCTGTACTCGCTCATCCCTAGTATTAATACACTCGCACATAAAAAAAACAGGCAAATGTACATGATACGAGTGCACAGAACAGTTTTCACTAGCTGAAAAGCATCCTCACCAGGGAGCATGGTGGTCCCACAAACACGGGGCTTCCCTATATGTCAATTGTATCCCGGTTAAATGCACACGGGTGTCGCATGTTTAAATGTAAATGTAAATATGATGTATTTATATAGCACTTTTCTAGTCTTAACGACTACTCAAAGCGCTTTTACAAAAACATTTACCATTCACACACAGTGGTCGAGGCTGCCGTAAGGTGCCACCTGCTTATCAGATATACACTCACACATTCACGCTCCAATGAACAGCATCGGTGGCAACTCGGGGTTCAGTGTTTTGAGACACTTCGACATGGGACTTCAGGGCCAGGGATTGAACCACCAACCATCCGATTGGCAGGCAACGGCTCTACCACTGAGCCACAGTGGCCCCCCGTTTAACATTGTGCAACATCAGCATCCCACGTGCGCACGCACCGCCGCTCCATCGGCTGTTTATGATCTCTGCAGAGACGTGTGCTTTACTGATCTCTGTTCAGCCGCTGAACCACTGGAACAAGAAAACCACACTTCCAGCAGCAGTATATTGGAAAATAGCGTTTTTGATGAATTTATTGTTTATCAGACCCCGGATGAGACAAGAAGCTAATATTAGCAAACACTGCATTGACGGTTCCTCTGACGCCATACTGCAGGAGAAGCTGTGTGTATTCCTCCGACACACTGTATTAACGTTAATGTTCTAAACATTTTCCAGGTCAGTGGGGATGCATACTGTTCAAAACCAACATGAAAGACTTAATAATCTTCCCTCAGCGTTTACTTTTGTTGCTAAACCGTGTGTAGAATGAGCGGGAACCATAACATTAGCAGATAAACCCGTTGGTATTGTTCACATATATGTACAATGACAAATGAAGCAAACTTGCTAAAAAAGGAACTACACATTGTTTTCAGACATCACTGCTGACGTTTTGAGAAATATCTTTGAACAGAAAGGCTACATTTATTTTATTTTTGTTATTTATTTATTATTTTATTGCCATTACCTGTTTTCATACATACAGTAGTTTAGTTTGCTAAATATTTCAAATTTGTTTAGTTGGATATTAGATGGGAAAAGAATGAAATGGTTCTTCCATAACTTTTTACTTTGGATGTGTGTGAATTTCCCACACCAGTAGTTTTTTATATAGACCTATTTTACAGTCATTGATTATCTGTTCAAAAAAAAAATCTGTGTAAAATGTAAAATGTACTATTAAAGAAAAGATAGAAAATAAATATTTGTGTGTGCGTAATGTAGATGGGAAATATAAAGTCAGAACCGGCTAAAATCGGCATCGGCATGTCAAACTCAATGATAAATCAAAATCGGCTTAGAAAGTTGTAATACTTTATCTCTAATTTTAACCCTTCACATTCCAACGCAAACTGAATAGCTAGGTTTCAAAGGGTTTATTTTCTCAAAAAGCTCTTTGTTTAGATGTTGATTGTTGAAGTAGAAATTAAAAAAATTAAATTATAACTTTTTAAATATTATTTTTAGAAAACCTAGGGCCCTGACAGCTCCCAACTGGTTTTCCTCATGCGGGTACTGTTCTGTGTGCTAGCGAAGCAAAAATGCTACCTTATGAAGATACTGTTCTTTGCGCTCGTATCATGTGTGTTCACACATGATATGTGTGAACACACATGTGTTGTGTTAAGTAAACACAATACACTAAAAAAAATGATTCAAGCCTTTCTTAGAGGTGACACATTTAAATATAATTTGCTTTATTTAAATATATCTATTTAAGATCATATATATATTTATATATGTGTGTATATATATATATATATATATATATATATATATTTTTTTTTTTAAGTGGTTTAACTAAAAATGTATTAATAGCTCCACCTAAGAGATTGATTTACGTTGGATAGCCCAAAAAAAGTTTAATACGGAACCACCGTTGGCGCATGCGTGAGACAGCAAGCCCTTTGCGCATGTGCAAGACAGCGCGCTCTTTCCATCGCTTCATCCTCCGGCTGCAACGCGAAGGTAACATTTGGAGGACGCTGCAAAATAAAAGGGGGAAATCCACAACTTGGTAAGTGTTTGTTTTCTGTTGTAGATTACAAAGTATCTAACTGTAAAATAAAGTTATTCCGTAATACTGACCGAAATGTGTGAACAAATAAGCGAGCCGAATTTCACTCTTCAAAGTTGAAGGGAGTTGGTGTCTAGCTAGTGCTAATTTTAGACTTTTAACGTTAGCTACCATTAGCTTTATTGACAAATAGCTAAAGTTAAAGGCCACATTGACTGCTTTGGTTAACTTATTTGTTGCTCTTTGTTGCTGCAATGGTTGACCGGGCAAAACTTGCCTGTAGACAGGTGTGTGTGTGTGTTTGTGTGTCTCTGTGTGTGTGTGTGTCTCTTCGTGTGTGTGTCTCTCTCCGTGTGTGTGTGTCTCTCTCAGTGTGTGTGTGTGTGTGTGTCTCTCTCCATGTGTGCATGGCTCTCTCCGTGTGTGTATCTCTCCGTGTGTGCCTGCTTGTGAGTCTGTCTCCGTGTATGTGTGCCTGTCGGTCTGTCTGTCTCCCTGTGTGTGTCCATCCGTTATGGCAGCGTCAAGCAGCCATGGACCGAAGCGGTCAATGCCACGTAACGCTAATGTTAGCCAGTTCAAATATCTATGGCTCGTTTGGTGAATTCAGGCGGCAACAAAAGTGCGCGTTTTGGGGGTTCGTGGCTCTGCAGTTGCCTACAGTTGATCTGCGGTAACATTTTTAACAAGTTCTGCTACATTTTGGCATTTGCCACAATATTTTGCAACAGTTTATTATATATTTATTAACAAAATTCAACGATTCCATCTGTTTTCTGCATCACAGAAATAATACGGCCACATTATAGGTTGAAGTATAGCACCTATGCACTAATATGTTTGACTTTAAATAATAATAAAAACTTAAATTTAGATACACTGCCTGAGTATTTCTACATTGCCCACAGGTCTAATATATGTATCTCATCTTTTGCAGTTTAAGTTGGAAAGCAGCTTGTGGCAACATCCTAGTGATGGTAAGAGTTCTTGATGCCAGCCTTACATAATCACAAGCTGTTTTTTGGTATCGCAAATATAATTAATTTGTTTTGTATTTTGTCATCCGCCCTTTTTTCTGTTCTAGAGTAAAGGTGTTACAAATTGGCAAGTCCGGCCTGCGGATCAATTTTTATGAAGCATCTGACTCTAGAGAACTGCACCTTCCATCAGAAACTGAAGAGCAAAGGAGAAGTGAAGGGGCAGAGGATTAAGGAAGTCCTTTCTATCACAGATTTGGTTAGTTGAAATACATATAATGTACTTAGCTGCTTATTTAAACACATTTTTAATGGCCTACATGTATAGTGCTTTTGTCTAAATACTATGTTTTTTGCATTTGGTTCAGCCACACACCAATGGCTATGTAAAACATGCAAGACAACTACAAACTTGCTTGTTGGGGGCATTTAGGGGTTAGATCTTGAGACAACCTGCTCCTACCCTGTGCCACCATAACAACCACATTTGGCTAAATTGTGTCTCATTTTTTCACCCCCGCTGCAGTTTGACAACACCAGGAGGTAGTGTATCCTGAGAGGCATCGCCATCTACCTCAATGAAGGCCCGGACACCTTCTTCAAAGAATATCTGGTAATTTCATCACAAAATGTTTGTCATGTAGTGTTGAACAGTTACTCCCTCTTACTTTTCCCATGGCACACTTTATTTACAATTACAAAGCCTTATGGTTAATTGCCTAATTATTGTCACTTCCCCCAATGTGATGACGTTGTCCCCTTATTTCTCTGTCCATCTTTTATTAAACACTTGTAGTGTTTTCTGTGTTTCGAGGTGTTCGGGCCCTGGTAACTGAGGATGCAGAAAGGGACCTTGCAACCACAGTCATGGGGATTTACGTGATCTAAAGAGATGGGGATCAGGAGCCTGAAGACGTTGGAGGCATCAAAAGTCCTGAACAACTTGGGCAATGTCATCGTGGGCTTCGTCATGCTTTTTGGGCTCATTTATGCCCTTGATCTGAGTTTTCCAGACAACCTCAAATACACCTTTTATGAGTTTTTCCAGAAGATCATAATGCATTTGGATTGGCATAAGCTGAATGCAAAGATACAACATCTGAAAATCAAGTTGTTTGCATAAGAGAACAAAACCATGTGACAATCTGCCTTGATGGAGGGTTTAGGACTGAGACTACTTGGGCTTGGACAAGTTTTTACACCCAGGTTTGCCCATTTCACCTCTCCATCATAATTTCTCGACTACCTCCTCGGTGCCATTCATCTCTACATATTTCATTTCATGACTCGAGGGGTTGAAATTAAGTTTGATTGTAAGTGGCCAGAACTCTTCTTTTTTTTATGTATCTTGCAAGTGACATTTACGTGAAGTTATATTTAAATGACTTCCTTGCTGGTTATAATTACGCAAAATGTTTTGTGATTATTTATTTATTTATTTTGGTAGTCTTAACAGTGGTCGACAAAACTTGTATATGTTAGCAGCTATGATAAAACACCAACCACCAAGGCTCTTTTTAATTTAAATGAACATTGGGGAATTTTGTGTTTGCCGTAGCCTATTGGTTGTAGATGCCAGTTGCAGATTTTATTTTTTTCCCCTTTATGTAATTGTAGTTCAAGGCAAGCAACTACAATATACTTATCCATATATAGAGGTTTTGCAGTGTGTTCTATCCAGCCATAGCAGGAGTGTCAAACTTCACTAAGGAGGCACACTGAAAAAAGTGTAGGCTATAGTGTCTTTGTTGTTGAGATTTGGGATAGCTGGCCATTCTTTTCTACCAGCATACTGTTAATTCAAGTTCATATACCTGTATTTTATCTAGTAACAAAGTTATTATCTTGATATTTTTGTTTAAAGATGCCCTCCATACATTGGTATTAAGATGCATACAAATCTGCATAATTTGTCTTGTTTGTTTTTACGCAGAAAAAGTATACTTTTCACATGTAAATCCTTTAGAAGGGGAATTTACTTCTACCTCATAGAATTTCCAGAATCTATTAATAGCACATTTTATGAATTTGTCCTGCTGGACACAAGATGTCCAGTGGTGCAGTAACATTCGGATGTTATGGCATGCATGTGTTACATGCATGAAGTACTGCACACCCGTGTTCAGTGTATTTGCACTTTACAGCTTCAGGTTTACATCACAATAATATTAATTAAATATTGGATCAGACTTGAAGTCCAAATTAGTTGGGATATCACAAATCGTGCCAGTAGGCCTGCCACTTAAAACTGGATTTTCACTAAGCTTGGAGAAAATTCCCACTTTTAGCAGATGAGTGTGAAAACAGCCTTTTATGTCTCAAACTGCAATTTGTTTGAGATTCACTGTGTAGAATAATGTAGAAAAGATGGAACTTCAGTGATCCCCACTGGGGAAGTTCACATATCGCAGCTATGTTTCGTGAGCTGTGTTAATATGTGAACGTCCCCTATGAGGATCAATAAAGCTCATTCTATTTTACATTATACAGAACAGTGACCCTCAAACATCCAAAAAGAAGAATGAGAAGAAAAAGCATTTGAGAAGAGGGGCTGTAAGTAAAATGTGTTCAAATCTTAACGTATTTCAATAAAAAAAATGTCAACCGGGTTTGTCTCATGTGCATGTTAATGGGGGTCAAATGAAAAATGTATTTATGTATTTATTTTCCAATAATTATGCACATTTGAGTTGGACAAATGTAAATCAATTTCATTTAGTTAATTTAATTATTTCATTTCAGAATTTGAAAAAATGTGTTAGGCTAACTCAATGACATACTATTGTATCCATTTGAAAAAAATAATTTAGGCTCCCTCATTTATATTCTGTTGTATCCATTTGATAGTAATTAATTAGGCAAACTGATAAACATTCTGTTGTATGGCTGTACTTATTTTGAGTTAGAGATGCATATATTTATTGGATGGAAATCCTGACCACAATGTATTTGAGTTCATTCAATGAGTAATTTCTTTTAGTGTACTTGAAGTAAGACGAGCAGGCCAGGAGGGTGACAAGTTTCACAAAAGCCTTCATGAAACATATTCATCTCTTTGAAAGAAAAAAAAACACTCTGTAGCTGAAGGCGTGTGATAGCATTATTTGCTTTATGATCGCTACAAAGAACTGTTCTGAAGAAATGCAACATGTATCAGAAAAGATGGAGTCGGTGCTGTGCTTGCTGTTTATCACTGTATGATGGTGCTTAATCCTTAAATCCTTAACATGTGCTGTAATTATTGGTAAAGGCACAGTTCACCCATTAACACAATAAAACAAATTTTCTCTCTAGCCATCCTTTGAGATAGTGACGCTGTGGATTAAAGAGGCTTTAAGACATTAGTCTGACACAATGACATCAGCACATGAACATTTGTTTTAAAAAACTACATTTGAACAACAGCGTAATATTTTACAAACAAACAGACAGATAATCAGATTACTAGTTGTCACTAATGACTTTATTATTAATGGTTTATAAATCAGTCATAGATAATCCATCTACGGTATCTAGTCCTACTTATCCTGTGGCTGACCATGGACCAGTCACCAGTATAACACATTTAGACAGACAGACAGTTACACATTTAGGCCTATAGGGCAGTTTTAAATAGCCTACACCGGACCAGCATGTCTTTAGACTGAGGGAGGAAACCCACGGAGACACAAGGAGGACGTAACAAGATCCATCTATCGTGTCTATGTTTATATGATTGTGGCTTGTCATGTAACAGAGTTGTTTATTTATTAGACAAAAAGCTATAGGTTACATTTGACGCCCTTGCTGCCATTTGATGGTGTTACTGTGGCGACAGTAGGTGGGGGATTACATTTAAATTTAGGACAATACATCCTCTCACCACACAATGGATTACAATGGCAGAGTGGCGCTACCCGTATTTCTGCTCGTTGACACCACAGGAAGTGAAGAACAGCAACTAACTTGCAAAAGCTTTAGCCGAAATATGAGATATTTGTATCTTGTTAAATTTGTAGCATGGATGTATTTTGGTAAATAAAACTCAAAAGACTTTCTTTTGTTCGACCTGATATTCTTCTTGTTTAATCATCTCATTCATTCAGCTGTGGAACTGGATGAACAGGTTAATGGTGTATCTGTGTTGCTTTGATTTAGCAATAGGGCTAACATTAATCATGTATGTTGTGCTTGTACTAGAAAATGTTTATATGCTTTAATGCAGTTTTTCAGTTTGGCAGTAATGGGCGTAAATGTCATCTAACAGTTGGGGGGGGGGGGGGGGGGGGGGGGGGGGGGGGGGAAACATGCAATTTCTGTAGAGCAAGTTCTTAAGGGGACAGAAATAATACAGTCACAACCCAGATCAGCAAACAATTGCGGGCCACTTCAGGCATTGATGGGGCACTCCTGCCGTTCTTGCGGCCCTGACAAACTGAATGTGAGCCTAAAGTGGGCCAAAGAGTTAAAAACAACTATGGGCTACTTTTGGGAAATTTATGGCAAAGCTGACACTAGTCTACCAAGGTTGGAGCCTAACGTGGCCCACATTTGACATTGCATGTGTGGCCCTAATATAATAAAACAGACGTGGGCAACTTTAGGTAAAGGTAAGGCACAATTCCTACTGAGTAATCTGGCTGTAAGTCTAAAGTGGCCCACGTGTAATGTGCCAAATGTGGGCCAAACAGTTAACAACAATTATGGGCCGCAAAGTGTGAGCCTAATGTGGCCTACATTTGACAATAAATGTGTGGCCCTAATAAAATAGACATATGGAACTTATCAATAAACAAAAAATCTGAATTAAATCAATATTTGGTGGGACCACCCTTGCCTTCATCAATTAGCACAAAGGATTTTGTAAGCATATTTTCAGGTGTACGATTAAACAATTACTGCTCTGATCATATCTTTAATATACAAACACAATCATTGCCTTTTTTTTTTTTTTTTTTTTTTTTTTTTTTTT
>NC_048428.1:4255691-4256870 GCF_013103735.1 Etheostoma cragini | reverse complement strand
AAGTTTGGGTTTCCTTAGCAGGAACTGTTTTTCCAGGCTTGTGTGTGCAATAAGCTACGCTCTTGGCATTTTTTTTTTTTTTTACAATCATTGCCTTTTATACTGTCAATTTCAAATACAATTACATTGATTCATTTCACTTTTATCAAAAGCAACAATTGCCCAAGGTTGCCCACTGCCATGTCTTGCTGTCATTTACAATGACGCTGGGGGTGGAGACTATATCCTCCACACATTTTGAAATAGCTGATTTTGTCCTCATTACTGTTCTGAAAATTAGCTTGCACCTCCGACTAACAAATGAAAATCTTCGAGAAAGGTTTAAGAAAACATGCAATGCTTCCCTCATAGAAAATATATTTTCCTCAGTGAATTGGAGAAGAAAATCTCCAGTCTCCAGAATGCAAGAAATTAGTTGTATGCTCAAAACCTTTTGGGGGAGGACCCGCACACCCGTTCAAAAACCCCATGAAAGACCGAGGTAGAGAGGGAGTGACCCTGCCCGGAGGAGGCCCGGGGCCCCCGTCTGGAGCCAGGCCCAGACGGCGGGCTCGTCAGCGAGCGCCTGGTGGCCGGGTTTGCCACAGAGCCCAGTCGGGCACAGCCCGAAGAAGCTACGTGGAACCCCTATCTCCATCCCATGGGCTCACCACCAGTGGGAGGAACCGCTGGGGTCGGGTGCGCTGCCATATGGGTTGCGGCGAAGGTCAGGGGCCTCAACGGACCAGACCCGGGCGGCAGACGCTGGCTCTGGGGACGTGGAACGTCACCTCTCTGTGGGGGAAGGAGCCGGAACTTGTGCGGGAGGTGGAGCGCTACCAGTTAGATCTGGTGGGGCTTACCTCTACGCACAGTCTCGGTTCTGGAACCATACTCCTGGATAGGGGTTGGACTCTGTCCTACTTCGGAGTTGCCCAGGGTGTGAGGCGCCGGGCGGGTGTGGGGATACTCACAAGCCCCCGGCTGAGCGCCGCTGCGTTGGAGTTTACCCCGGTGGACGAGAGGGTCGTCTCCCTACGCCTGCGGGTGATGGTGGGGAAAACTCTGACTGTTGTTTTTGCTTATGCACCAAACAAGAGTTCAGAGTATTCGGCCTTCTTTGAGACCTTGAATGGAGTCCTGTATGGGGCTCCAGTAGGGGACTCCATAGTTCTGCTGGGGGACTTCAACGCACACGTG
>NC_048428.1:4252584-4255591 GCF_013103735.1 Etheostoma cragini | reverse complement strand
AAACAAGACTGTCATAACCTTTTAATCAATTATTTAAAGCTGAAAGTACTTACATTTATGTGTCTCTCTGGTCGATGGTCAGCCATTGATGCCTGTTTGTTTTCAAGTGAGGTTGCGTTCACACTAGGTTCCAAGGGCCATACAGCCCTTGGTCAATCCCCTTCCCCTAGGCCGTAATAGGTATTGGGATAGAACTAGGTCCCGCGTGAACGCGCAAAAGCTAGGCGAAGGGGTAAGGGGAAGGGGTAAGGGGAAGGATTGGGATTCAGCCTTATTGGGGTAGCAAGAGGCCACTCTAGAAAAAAACTACTTTGAAAAGGCTTCATCTTCTTAGTGACAAAAGAGATATTTCTCTTGTTCAGATCAAATTCAATATTGTCAACATGACTGATGTTGTAGTAGTTTGAGATCTTGAGGTCAAGTGATGAGTGAGTAAGGACCCAAAACTGGTATGAAAGAAAGAAAACACTGACCAACGTAGCCGATAGTCGCACACTCTACACGTGCAGGCTCAAGACAGCCAGAGCAAGCATTGCTCAGAAATATTTTAGAATGCCTTATTTTACATTGCTGAAATTACTGATTATTTACATGGAGTCTGGTGGGTTTAGCTAACACCATTTTGCAGACTTTTATGTTTGAAAAAAGGATCTTTATTTTTAACAGAAAGGTCGACCTCCTTAGAAATCCTTTTCATAATGTTGTCGGACACGTAAAATATTAATCTGATTCTGTCAGTAGTAAAACAAACACTTTTATGAACGTAAATACAAGCTGGACAATTGTCCTATTAACTTCCATTGTAGCTTGTTTCGCCGCTGCCAACTGCAGCGATCTCGTTTAATTGTTACGGGGGGAAGAAGGACCCAAAAGCAAAGTAGTAGAGATCTTCAAAATTGCTTTATTTATAAGTAGTCCAGCAGTCAAGCAAACACAAGAGACCTCAAAATCAAGCACAGGGGGTGGCAATGCCAAAACAAGAAAAATACACCGGGGAAACTCACAGGGGATGGCTGGAGTGATCAAAGGATCGTGAGGACTAGGCGAGCAGACAGGACAAAAGGATCTGTCAAGCACAAGGGAAACACAGACATTAAATACACAAGGTAATGAGGTAACGTGAGGCAGGTTACAAGAGGGCAGGGAATCATGTGGATTGCTAGCCACCTGATTCCCTGTAAATAAAAGATAGCCTCTTTTATTGTCCCCAGAGGCAGGGCCGGGGATTGGTATAGGCGACCTAGGCGATTGCCTAAGGCGTCAAATGTGTTGAGGATGCCGTGTTGCCCCAAGGTTAAATATAATTAGAAAGTCAATCTACAGGAGAATAAATAGATGAAAGCAATACAGAATGGCCATTCAAGACGCAACTGCCCAGAGGGGAGACGTCCCCCTCCATATTCTCAGCAGGGAAACGGATGGATCTGCGCACAGGGGAGTCCAGCGCAGATCAAGTGAGTAAGCCTCCCACCTTGGATTTGACTGACATTAATGATTATGAAAAGTTGTGTCATGCCTACAGCAGTGTAGTGCCATCACAAAAAACACTGATTATGCAAGGCTTGCAAAGACTTTCGTATACTGACAGCCTGTTCTACACAGATGTATCTACTAATTGTGGTCATGTTCTTAAAGCACTAGTGGAAAGTTGATCTATGGCATGTACTGTAAGTGAAACAACAGAGACAAAACTTTTACAGTCTATCCCAGACATTGAAAAGAAAACTGCTGAGGACTTTGTTATTGTTGTCGGTTGTGGGGTTATGGTCACACCTTCTGCCATGTATGACCTCACTGCCTCAGTTTATGTCTATAAGGTGATCATTTCTGTTCTAGTGGTGCCAGGCCAAAACGATGACATGATTCTTGGTAGTAATGCCATCAAGTGGCTCATTTCACAGCTGAGAGACACTATTGGGAGCCAAAATATTGTATCCACAGTGAGTTGTGCCCCGGCTGATAACTTGCCCCATTTCTTATATTTGTTGTCCTGCTGAGACGGATCTGGAACAACACCGCTTAAAATTGGCACGGCAAAGCTCAAGACATGCGTCACTCTACAACCAATGTCTGAACATTTCGTGTGGGCTAAACTCCCTGCATCTGATGTTTCTGCAGTGGTAAAAACAGTTGTCATTGATCCCACTCAGTCGAAAGCCAGACCTGCACAAAATCTGGTGGGGAGAGTTGTCACTTCATTATGGGGAGATGGACGGGTTCCAGTCAAAATAGTAAATCCCACTGAAAAGCCACTCACCCTTTAAAGAAATGCAAAAGTTGCTGATGTGTCACTCTGTCTTTCTGTGCAGGACTTATCTGAGCCGGAACGCATCCAGTCTAATACGCAGTACACACAGAGCTGCACCTAGGTCAGAGGGTGAAATATCGCAAATTTTGAATGACATGGGCTTGCAGGATTTGGACCTCTCTTCTTGTGAAGTCTCTCCTGAGTGGAAAGATAAGCTGCTGCAACTCATTGAGCAGTATGAGTCCATCTTTTTGAGGCACAAAATGGACTGTGGCGAGGCAACAGATTTTGTACACAGAATCCGCCTAATAGATGATAAGCCCTACAGACTTCCGTACAGGCGGGTCCCACCATGCCATAATGACAAGCTGCGGACGACGCTAAATGAAATGGAGGAATTGGGAATAATTCGTAAGTCTCCCCGCGTCCTGGTTGTCAAGCAAAGTGGTGATCTTCGCATAATGACTTCAGGTGGTTGAATGCAAGAACAGTGAAAGATGCACATCCGTTACCTCATCAGACAGACGCCCTCACTGCTATGGGTGGCAATGTGTTCTTCTCAACAATGGACCTCACGTCAGGGTTCTACAATGTCAGACTGCACAAGGACGACAAGAAGTACACTGCGTTCTCCTCCCCATTTGGCCTCCATGAATACAACAGGATGCCTCAGGGCCTAACAAGTAGGGGTGATCCGAGTATCCGGCTGAAACGAGTATCCGGTACGGATAAAGCACTTTTGCCGAGTACAAGTATTTT
>NC_048428.1:4249247-4252504 GCF_013103735.1 Etheostoma cragini | reverse complement strand
ACGCTCGGATCAATCTCACACACACACACACACAACATGGAGAAATGCGCTCCCTCTCTCTCTCTCTCTCGCTCTCTCTTGCTCCCGCTCCCGCTCCGTCAGGCAGGCAGTCAATCGGGTCCGCGGATCTGTTCCGTTAACATTAGGGTTTCTTCAGCTTCAGGTTTGTTTTTAACTTTGGTTTGTAGTACTTACATAGTAACCAATAGATTTCTGGTGAACGTGGGTTTAAGACATGCTGCTCGGTTTAAATGCAACTCCCGTTGCGTCTCTGCCATCGGAGACACTGATCATAAAAAAATAAAAAGTTAAAAAAAGAAAGTTATATTGAGTATGAAAACTCTTGTTCAGTACATTTTACTTCATAATTGCAACGGCATGTGTTGTATTCATTGTTGCAAAACGTTCTGTATATAGTTTGTTTTTTACCATGACAACACCATTGATCTGAAGCTTGATGCTGTCATGTAAATAGTTTTCAAATCAGCAATAAATATAACAATTTTTGATCAACTCATGTCAATTGCATGCTTAACTAACATACCCGTTAAAGCCCCGCACATTTCAAGAGAGCCCAACCCACGTCCGGGTTAAATCTGACCACGTCCGGTTTAGGCCCCGCCCAGTCTGAGTACGGATCCGGATACAGATAATTCATGTGGTAAACAGATACAGATACAGATACAGATAATGCTGTACTCGCTCATCCCTACTAACAAGACAGTCCTGCAACCTATATGCGCATGATAATGTCCATCTTTGTTGATGAGAACTTCACAAGCCTGTTATGTTATCTGGATGACCTTATGGTCTACGCACCATCTGAACAGACTGCACTTGAACGTCTGCAGATGGTTTTCTCACGCCTTGGTGCTAACAACTTGAAGCTCTCACCTAAGAAGTGCTACTTTCTTCGCCGGTCTGTTAAGTTCTTGGGACACATCATATGTGGAAATGGTGTTAAGACAGATCTGAGTAAAGTGCAAGCTATAAGTGATGTGCAGGAAGCTGACCTAATAGAATCTGATGGAGAGACACCATGTGCTACGAAAATCAGATCTTTCTTAGGAATGGTTGTCTATTACCACCATTTTATCGAGGGATGTTCTGCTAAAGCTAAGCCACTGTTCAGCCTTGTGGCTGAGCCGGCTACACCACACAAAAGAGGGAAAGGCCGTCAACCAAGATTTAAGAAAGGCCATGTCAGACTATCTCCAGCTGACTGGACTGTTGAGTGCAGGGATGCCCTCAAGACTTTGAAACATGAGCTTCTGCATAGCGTCACCTTGGCCCACCCAGACTTTACTGCACCATTCATCCTCGCTGTTGATGCCTCATTTGATGGCCTAGGAGCCGTCCTCTCACAGTTGCCTCCTGATGGAGATGTTGCCAGACCAGTGGCGTTCGCCAAGACCCTATCGCGATCCCAGCTGAACTATCCAGCACATCGGCTGGAGTTTCTTGCTCTTAAATGGGCAGTCAGACAAGTTTAGTCACTGGGTGAAGGGACAACGTTTCATAGTCTGGACGGATAATAATCCATTAATATACATCTTGACTAAGCCTAGGTTAGATGCATGTGATGCATGTCCCTGGCAAAAAAAATGTGTAGGGAGTAGGGAGCCATTGGTCCACTCATGCATAGGCCATCGTCTAACTGACAGTTGGTTGTTGATCAGTCCATAGACGATGCCCCGCCTTCCCCTCAGGGGTCCCTCTCCCTAAAGGATTTTTCAGCTGTGTTAGAGGCCCACGACTCTGGAGGGGTTAGCCAATTGAGAGGAACGGGACCTGCTATTCCCCAGTTTGTCTGTGTTTTATATCCAGGAGGCCCACTAGACGTGAACATGCCGGTGAGTCTCGTGGAGTGATGAAGATGTTAATACACTGGCTCTCCATCAAAGACGGAATGTTGTACAAGGTAAAGAAAGACGGGCAAATGAACAGGGCGATTGACCAGTTTGTGGTTCCAGACTCCCTCAAAGCCCAGGTCCTCCACGGCCTCCATGATTCTGCAGGTCATCAGGGACAGGCTCGCACACTCTCTCTCACCAGGCAGAGGTTCTTTTGGATAGTAATAAAGTGACATAATCAATCATGTGAGAAACAGCTTTGGCTGTGTGGTTGGAAAGAACCCAGAGCCCAATGGCCGTTCTCTTGAAAGCATTTGACTTTTGGACTGCTGAGCAGACAGACAAGAAGTGTGTGGATGTTTTGGTTGTCACAGATCACTTTTCTAAGCTGTCACATGCATTCCCATGTAAGAACCAGTCAGCAAAGCAAGTTGCCCGTCGTCTATGGAATTACTTCTTTTGCATATGTAATAACTTGATAACATCAGTTATTTTGTATTTGTTTCTCATTTTCAATATGTGAGTTATTAATAAGATGCAAAACTTTTATTTGGTTTGTGTCAAAGTGCATAACATTTATTGAGACAGATAAGTATTATTATTCTGTTCAGACAGTTATTTGTAGTTAAAAATATGTGAATGACGTTTCAAGGTTTGATTAGTACAGAGGGAAAAAAACTACGTAATTGTTTACTTTAGAGATGACCTGAGAGGGTTTGATTTCCGGTTGGCCGGGAGGAGAAGAAGAAGAAGAATAAACGACACGAGGGAAAAAGTGAGAAGAGGAAAACGTCAAGCAGAGAGTGGGAGTCTAACCATATAGCTTAGCTTGTCAATGTGTATTTCAAATACATGGGACTGTGAACTGTTTTCCTGATCAAGCTACGCGCGTGAGTCGGCATTGTTACTGCCGGTCAAGTGTTGTTTTGTTGGACTTAAGCCATTAGCTAGCTTAGCTATAAGAAACACGCTAGCCGCTAGCTTAGTGGAAAAAAAAGAGAACCCGCCAGCGTTGGAGAGTTGACGGCCACGTTATTCGACTGCATACACGGACCGGAGCGGAGGCTGGCTGGAAGAGGTTTCGGAGGCCGACGCGGAGGTGTTGCTACGAAGGGTTTGCTGTGAGTCCAAGTTGTCCTGCTGCTCATCGCTTCCGTGCGGACTGAGACGGGTCTGAGAAGAGGACGCGGTAGGAACTGTTCTAATTCTACACCCAACATTGGAGGTAGGCCTATTGTTGGCCTCGCTTTTCTTTTCTTCTCTTCATGAGCTCCAACTTTAAGCGCGCCAACGAAACTTGATGCAAGCTTGCTAAAAGAACAAATTAACCAAAGAGTGCACTCAGGTTGAAATTATTAAGGACCAAACGGTCTGGGTCTTTCTGTTTATTATTTTATTTTTATA
>NC_048428.1:4237128-4249147 GCF_013103735.1 Etheostoma cragini | reverse complement strand
TGTTGTTTCTCAATTTCCAGTAAAATTGAATGGGTTAATCTGGAGTATTAATTGACCATAATTGAGGTTATTAAACCAGGGTTGTTCTCCTGGCCTCTCATTACTTGCTAAAGTTATAGCGAGAGTCATATCTTACCCTAGACAGATTTATTATACACTGAGATGTCTCTTTCACCATTCTTACCGAGCAGGTAGTACACAAGTGTAACATTGTGATAGCTGCATAAAGTGTTATTCATATTACGAGCCTTTGGTGAGAGGGTTACACATATATAGTTTCCCAGAAGGCATCCATTCTGACCAAGGAGCTAATTTTGAGAGCCAACTCATTAAAGAACTCCTGGAGATGGCTGTTGTCTAGAAATCGCATACCACCCCATACCATCCTATGGGGAATGGCGTTGTCGAGCGATACAACAAGACTCTTGGGAACATGATAAGGGCCCTGCATCCCCCTTCCAAAGACAGTTGGCCACAGATGCTTCAGATACTGACGTTCTGCTACAATTGCACTGAGCATGAGACAACAGGTTTTGCGCCCTTCTTTCTCATGTTTGGGAGAATTCCATGTCTGCCTGTTGATGTTTTGTTCCAGCATACCCTCCCCAGCGGTGCTGTTGTTGGCCACCATCAGTTTGTCTCTCACTTGAAACGTGACCTGACTGAAGCTGCATGTATTGCCCGTGAAAACAGTCGGACAGAGCAAATCATGGTGAGAGAGGGAAGAGGAAAATTGCAGACAAGTTGGAATCCACAGTTTATGAGGTGAAGTCTGTGAAGCCTGGAATCAATGTGTAGTGCATTACAGATTCAGTGACATCCAGAGAAAAAGTTGTTCACAGAAACCTCCTACTCCCAGTGAGTTTCCTCCCAGCAGGAGGTCACGACATTTTGGAGTCAGGCTGCTCATCAGTTAATAGAAGTGGGCATTGTGATCCTGTGGTTCCGGTTGACATGCAGGACAGTGAGACAAGGACACTTAAGAGGTGGCTTCAAATGGATGAGGCTAATGATGAGGATGCTACAGCCAGCCATCCCGATTGCTCACCTGTTGTAGCTGTGAGTGCCCCTCTCTCAGAGACTGACATAAATATGATCCCACATGCTGTGTGTGAGAGCTTGCATATCCCTGCTTCATCAGTACATGCAGAGCAATCTCCTTCCCCTGAACCCTCTACAGATTGTTTGCTGTCTGAGGACGGACCCTTCCTGCCTTCAGTTGAAAGAGTTAATTGTGTCCCCTTCCTCGAACATGTAACTGACATGCAGCCAAGTACATTCGCACAGGACCGTGTAGTTTGCACACAGCCACCTACACTCTACACTAGGGCAGGTAGACCTGTTAAGCCCAGAGTTTGACTTATTTGTGAAATGAATGAACAACTTGTGGATGACTCAGCTTCAACAGTTGATTCTTTTATGATTCTATTTTCTTTTGTGAGGAACATGTTTTCTGGTTAAATTGCTTGTATATGTGTATGTCTTTGCACAAGTACTTACTTGAGGTGCCTGATGTTGAGCTT
Source organism: Etheostoma cragini (assembly GCF_013103735.1). Lineage (NCBI taxonomy): Eukaryota > Metazoa > Chordata > Actinopteri > Perciformes > Percidae > Etheostoma > Etheostoma cragini. Next base: position 4,247,624 of record NC_048428.1, on the reverse strand, counting down.
TGTTTACAATATGAGAGGTGTACACGGGATCTTTTGTGTCTTTTTAAGTATGGGACTTGGCTGCTCCCTTTATAACTTTATTCTAAGTGGAAAGTTTCTAACTGACTTGAGATGCATTATGCTCCTAGTACGAGACACCTGTGTTTTTTGTTTTTGTTTTATGTCTTTCATTGTGCCCAACTTTAGCAGGATTTAAAGGGTGTGTATGTAACATAGTTAAAAAGGTTCAGGTTAAATCCTACTAAATGGTACTACTCTGCCACCTGTTGTTGAAAAGTTGTATCTGCAGCAAACGCTATTAATAACAAAGGATTATGGTAATCCTCAAAGCAACGGAGGATTTGCCAAAGGTAACGTGTCTGTGAATGTCTGTGGACAAAACAATGCTTACTTACTTGAAAAAGCACGTAAAAGTTCAGCTAGATGTATTTGGGTGAACATTATGTGTGTCTACTTAATTTTGCTATGTTTTTATGAAGTTAACCATCCATTTATGTGTTTAATAGACAGTTGAAAATCTCTCCAGTATAGCTAGCTAACTTAAACACAATGCCGTCTTTCCAGACAGAGCATGCGCTGTTTGTCCACATGAGATCACCATTCTACGCTATTATCCATTGTCATAAATGCAGGTATGTTACCATATGTTGTTGTAATATTTAACTTAAATTTGAGGTATTTATTTATCTGCCTCCTGTGTGTTGAAATGTAATGACGTTGCATTATTGTTTTCATATAATTGTTAACATAAATTGGATAAATGTAAAGGTAACTTTAGGGAATTTTGTGTAATAACATTGTTACATGTTATTTCTTTATTCCAAAAGTAAGAGGGACATTTTTTTGTTTCATTTATTTAGTTTATGAGTTTAAATCCACTATACAATCAATGTGAGTTTTAAGAGTTGTACATACTGTATGGTAATCCCAAAAAACTTTGGATTTGCCAAAGACAGAGCATGCGCTGTTTGTCCACATAAGATGGACATTATACGCTATTATTCTTTGTCATAAATGCAGATGAGGAATAAACCTGCTGTTACCACAAATCTGATGGGCTCCGTGAGATTCAGTTGGGGATAGGAGGCCTCACAGAGGTTACACATAGACCACATATGATACCAGTCATTGACTTCCTTACTTATCACAGAATTTTTAGCAATTCCGTTAACTGCCACAGATTTTGGCCGTGTTCATTTCACGGAATTCTGTGAGACCAGGTTGGAGTAATACAAGTAAACATGATATAAACAGGCTTAGCAAAGACATCTGTAGGGGATCCTTCCTGGGACTTTTGATAAACAAGCTCTATTTTTATGCTTTTTTAAGCACTCAAAACGTTTAGGGTAAAGCATTGACAAAATGATCTGGTGACACTGCTGCCTGTTACCATGGTAACTTACTCTTGCCTGCTATGCACACAGCAAGAGAGGAGATGGAGGGAGAAACGATGTGCTTCTGCCAAAGGAGCCGCTGGCTGAGATTACTCTGAGCAGCAAGTCGCAAAAGGGTCTGAAAAGTTTCTAAGTCCTGCGAGAAAGTTGCCAAGTTGGCAATACTGTGTTTGCCTGTAATATTCATTAGATTTAGCTTTTCTGAGTTGCCTATTGGGCAGGTCCAGACCCCCGATGCTTGTTTGCCCATGCCACCTGAACATATTTACACAAGTTTGGACACTTTGCAAAGTTATGCACGTGTCATACACTATTAATGATATGAACATTCACTTTGGAATTGTTGATCTGTAATGGATTTTTTCCTAAATCAAGTCCTAACAGTTATTCCCATGGTTACCAAACAGCTAAGATAGGACCTGCAAGTTAAAAAGTTTCTGTAACAGCTCCTCTGGATAACAATTTAATGGTGTAAACAAGCTGCAATCAGTAATTAAAGTTTAACTGACATTTAAGTTATCCTTATGTCTTGTGTAAGGATACGAGTGTTAATGTGCATGTTTTTTCTTGTTTGTCAGAATCGGAAAATGACAAAATGGTTTGTTATTTCGTTCTTCGTTTATGAATCTAATACCAAAAAACGAATAAAGGGTAATATTTAATAATTTCAATTTAATTCTCAGACCAAAAATAGGAAAGGAAATGACACGCCACGGACCGATTTGATATTGATGTTTAATTTGTTTGATTTGTGTGAACCGGAAGTTATTGTCTTCTTCGTGCGTTGCACTTGGAAGTTTTCCGCAATTTGGAAAACAGTTTAAAGAAGAGTGAAAAACATTATTTCTTGAGTAATCTTGTATTAACACCAAGGGCGCAGTGGAACCATATGCTTAATTTAATTAAAGACTTATTTGAAACTGGCAAGACACATACATAGATTTTCACAACGCTGCAGCAGATGGGTATCTGGCGAAGTTCTGAAATGGGTGTGAGAAGATTCTGTGTTCCGCACAACCTTAAGCAAAAAAGACATGTATCGGACGCAGAACTGGAGCGGGCTGTGGTTGAATCAATATACAAAGTAAGTTTTTTTATTAAGGTTTTCAAATTGTATATCCTTTCAAATGCAGCGAATAACTGTATTTTTCTTAACGGACAGGCCCATTTATGGCCGCAAGTTCACGACTGACTATCTGTCTTCAATGGGAGTGGATGCCGGAGAATGTCGAGCTGAGAAAATCCACAGAGATTCATCAGCCATACCACGAATTCCGACGCCAAGGCATATGCTAAGAAGGAAGTAGGCCTACAGTACATAATGTTGCATGCATAAAAGAATTGCTTTGATGTAGAAATGGTACGTGAATATTCTGGGCACAAAATATTAAAAATGTGTGCTCGTAATCTAAATCCCATCCCGTATCATGCAGAATATATGGGCCATAAAACTCACCTAGACCAAAACGAGAAGCTTCTGATATTTTTTGTGACATACGTTGTGGCAATTAATGGCTACAGCGGTAAAATTGTTGCCAATGCCACCAGCTGAATATATTCGAACCAATGTTTTTGTAATATTTTCTGTGCAATGTACTGTATATTCTCTTTTCATTGAATGCAATGTACTGTATATTCTCTTTTCATTGAATGTAATTTTCTTTGCACATGTACACATTTTTTATCCCGGTTCTGCAGTGGTTAACGATGAGATGTCAGACCAACTCAGGGTCGACCATGGCAGGGAGTTTTGTACGTGCAAGAGATGCTGTCGTGTGGTAAACAATGACTATACACCTTTCCAGGATGCCTTGTTGTACCTCATAAATGTCACCTGTCTGAAAAAAGTAATTGAAAGGCTTTGGTGTTAGGGCTGGGCAATATGGAGAAAATCAGATGCAGACTTCAATATTCTTGTCCTAATACCTCAGTGACAATAATGTAGCGATAGTATAGGGTTAACAATGGGTGCTTTAACAAAATATCTTTACAATGACATTTAAGATGATTAATCTTCAGTATTGTAGATATAATGACTAAATGGGTAAAGGCAAAAATAATAGAAGAGCTAAAACAATCTGGTAACAGAGAGTGACATCTCTTAATGTAATGTAGCCTTTAAACCCAGGAAAATACAACACTTAAGCCATTACAATTTTCCAAAATCTAAGACAAAATCTAGTTTCATACCATGATATCAAGATAATATTGATATATTGTCCAGCCCTCTGTGGTGTTGTTAAGTAGCTAGGAAAACAAAACTGTGTTATGCTACAGTGCTGATTCAAAGTTTGTCAACCCTTAATTATAGTTTTTATATAAAATTGTAATTGGCCTCCACACTTTTGGAATCAATTATGGATTGGTCTCATTGTGCTTTTTCTTTAATTCATCAAACTGTAAACAGTCTGCATAGAGCCTCTATTTGTACCCTATGTTGGATGATGTTGGATTAGATTCATTTAAAAATCATATGTAGCTGCCACTGTACCCACAACTTGTCAGTTGAATAATTTGACAAATAAACCTTTGATTTACACTCTGTTGTATTGAACTTTTTTTAGGTAAAAATAAAATCTTGCATTCAATGACAACGTATTGGGCCAGTATTGTCAGACGTTTACAGACGTTTTATATTTAATGTAAACTATGATAACGTCAAAATTCCAAATAAATATAAAACATAAAATAGTTTGAGATTGTAACTTAGCTTTCACATCATGGGCATGAAAACTAAAATGACCTTGTGAAAGTGCTTTAACTGTAGACTCAACATGTCTAGAACAACAACATTCAAAGAGAAATTGAACACAAGCGACAAAACTACGCAATTGTGAATAGCCTACTTAATATGCAATATCATTTTAAGAGTTTCCAAATGCAAACAATTTAAGAAAATATACAACATAAAATAGTGCAAATCTGAGATTGTACCTTAGCTTTCACAGTACTGAAATATGAGCTAAAGAGTTTGCTTAAACTTTAGACTTGACATGTTATTCAATTGAATTGAAATTGAACACAAAGAACAATAAAACTATGCAATTATGCATGATTGCATTCTGTACGAAACAACGAAACTATGGGCGCAACCATTGGACCTGCCAATTTAAATCAGAAACCAGTTTTAAAAACTACAGTATTAGATTGAATTGAATTGCTATGTTTGGTCAATGTTCTTCATGGAAAGAGTTAGTTACGTGTTAAGTAGACTAAACTTTGTCTATGGTATCATCTGTTTATTTACTGTATCCACATTTGTGGTTGTAGAACACCTGACCTGGGATTTTCCATACTTATCTAATTATCAATTTTCATTCAATGCTAAATAGGACATTGCAATGTGTATGTTTTTTACCAACTTCTGATTTAAAATTACTTTTGAAGACAATTTTGTCAAATAGTATTATGGCGGTTGTACTTTGTTTCTGTTTATTGTTTTTCTTTTATATGTGCTCTAGTGCAACTATACAGAATTATCAGTTTTTATTATTTAGGTTTTATTGACTTGGTAATCAATTGAAAGGGGAGGATCACTGATACTTGTGCAATGTGTGCAATGTAGGGTGTATTGTATGTTGTATGTGTGTGTAAAGTCTATGTGTTTAATGATGTTTACAGCAGCCTTATGTAGTACTGATGCCCAAGACAAATTTCCCTCAGGGGACAATAAAGTTGATCTTGATCTTGATCTTGACAACACAGGCAAAGGGGTCTCTAAGAGCTAATGCTTGGGCCTCAGTCATTGACAGTGTTGTTCTGCTGTTGGAATTCGCAAACTCCATCAGCTCCTTCATTCTAGTGGACACTTCTTACAGTCCCTGGGCTGCCAGGAGCACCTCTTAAATTCTACCAAAAATGCCATCGAGGCCTGTTATCTTCTCGTCGACTGAAAAACAAGCACAATATACAAAAAGCAAATTATGTCCAATAAATGCAACCATGTCAATAGCTGCTATGCTCATTATAGACCTAGTATTTAATAGCCATATGGTTTTATGCACAATGTTACATGATGTTAATTCCATTAATATAGGAATCTAATTTGTTAATCTGAACTATTTTTTATTAACACATTAATCAAAATCAAAGTCCATAAATAACATTGACCCTAAATCTCATGCAGTCCTAGAAACTGGACAGAAAAAGAATTGCAACATCTACACCAAAATCAGTCAAGTAAATAGTTGTGCATGAGATTCTCTATAAAGTCTTGCCTGGAACAATTTGTGACTATTTGTAATAGGGCCTATATTGGCAAAACATCTTTCAGTTACTCCTCATTTATGAATTCCCGAGAACATACAAATTTGCGACCATAACGAATGTGCATTTTCCAAATTAAGTACCTCAGTCTCCTCATTTTACTAGCTTGTAAGTCCAAAAAGTGTTCTTTCTGCACAGCAAGAAAAGTCTAGAAAATAGTCCATTAATTGTGCAAATGGCATGACATGTCTCAAAAGATGAGCAATAACTACTACACATTAGTTAATTTGAAGCATACATAAAGTATGCTGGATTTATACAGTATGTACTATTTTATATTTCTTTAATAAAAACTATACAAAGTATTCAGCTATACCTCTGGTTCCTTCAGAGTCCGACTCCACGCTGCTCCCACCGTGCACCTCGTAATGCCCCCTTTCTGTGAGGACTAAAGTGCTAAAATGGCCATTGGGCCCAGGAAATAGTGCTAAATTCCTGTAATCGGTAATGTATATACTGGGGCTATGTACCTTTGCAAATGTAAACAGTGAAGAAAGGGGTTCAGTAAAACAATAGTAACGTTTGTCATTAAATAAAGTTAGCTAAAAGTTGCGTTACGTCATGGAATTTTACAGAATAACTAAGACTTATTAGATGAAGAAATAAGTTACTTGGATGTTCCTGGCGATTTCTTTCTGTAGTCATGTCGTTTTCCTTGACAGTCACCCGTTTACTTCCTCTGAACAAGATGAAACTCTTCATGATGGTTTTGAAGGGTAACGTTTGGTTAAACTGAAGGAATTATCAAGCTAACGAGACAAAACTTTCCAGTTCACACAAACTAAATATCATAATCAAAATCGGTCCGTTGACCATTATTTCATTTCCCATTTTTGGTCTAAGCATTAGGTCAAAAGTACGAAAAATCACCCGTTATTTGTTTTTTGGTATGAGATTCATAAGCAAAGAACGAAATAATTAACAATTTTTTCATTTTCTGAGTTTGGAATCTCAATCGAATATGATGTAAATGTATTTATGTAGCTGTATTTATGTAGCTGTATTTATATAGCGCTTTTCCAGTCTTAAAAACTGCTCAAAGCGCTTTTACATCGACAGGAAACATTCAGCATTCACACACATTCATACACTGTGGCCGGGGCTGCTGTATAAGGTGCCACCTGCTCATCAGATAAACATTCACACACATTCAAACTTGGTGTGCAGCACCGGGGGTAACTCGGGGTTCAGTGTCTTGCCCAAGGACACTTCGACAATGACTGCAGGGGCGGGGATCGAACCACCAACCTTCTAATTGGCAGGCAACCACTCTACCACTGAGCCACAGCCACCCCTATGAAAGAACCAATGTGATACACAGATCCACGAGAGGTGCTGTCAAAGTATGTGATCTGACTGGAGAACATCATACTGTTCACCGTATACACATTAATACATAGTATCTTTTCCCGCAAGTTCTCTCACTTAGAAATCATTGACTGATCTGAAATTGTCATCGTAGGTGCATCTACTGTTGGAGCAATCATTAGAAAATGGAAGAAGCTAAACATGACTGTCAATCTCCCTCAGACTGGGGCGCCATGCAAAATCTCACCTCGTGGGGTCTCATTGGTCCTAAGAAAGGTGAGAAATCAGCCAAGAACTACAAGGGAGGAGCTGGTCAATGACCTGAAAAGAGCTGGGACCACCATTTCCAAGGTTACTGTTGGTAATACACTAAGACGTCATGGTTTGAAAACATGCATGGCACAGAAGGTTCCCCTATTTAAACCAGCACATGTCAAGGCCCGTCTTAAGTTTGACAATGACCATTTGGATGATCCAGAGGAGTCATGGGAAAAAGTCATGTGGTCAGATGAGACCAAAATAAAACTTTTTGGTCATAATTCCACTAACCGTGTTTGGAGGAAGAAGAATGATGAGTACCACCCCAAGAACACCATCCCTACTGTGAAGCATGCTTCACAGCATGCTTTCGGGGTGTTTTTTTGCACATGGGACAGGGCGACTGCACTGTATTAAGGAGAGGATGACCGGGGCTATGTATTGCGAGAATTTGGGGAACAACCTCCTTCCCTCTGTTAGAGCATTGAAGATGTGTCGAGGCTGGGTCTTCCAACATGACAATGTCCCGAAGCACACAGCCAGGATAACCAAGGAGTGGCTTTGTAAGAAGCATATCAAGGTTCTGGCGTGGCCTAGCCAGTCTCCAGACTTCAACCCAATAGAGAATCTTTGGAGAGAGCTCAAACTCTGTGTTTCTAAGTGACAGTCCAGAAACCTGACTGATATAGAGAAAATCTGTGTGGAGGAGTGGGCCAAAATCCCTTCTGCAGTGTGTGCAAACCTGGTGAAAAACTACAGGAAACGTTTGACTTCTGTAATTGCAAACAAAGGCTACCATACCAAATAATAACATTGATTTTCTCAGGTGTTCAAATACTTATTTGCAGCTGTATTATACAAATAAAAAGTTAAAAAACCATACATTGTCCATCCATCTTCGACCGCTTATCCAGCATCGGATCGCGGGGGCAGCAGCTCCAGTAGAGGACCCCAAACTTCCCCTTCCCGGGCCACATAAACCAGCTCGGACTGGGGGATCCCAAGGCGTTCCCAGACCAGGTTGGAGATATAATCTCTCCACCATGTCCTGGGTCTTCCCCGAGGCCTCCTCTCAGCTGGACGTGCCTGGAACACCTCCCTTGGGAGGCGCCCAGGAGGCATCCTTACCAAATGCCCGAACCACCTCAACTGACATTGTGATTTCTGGATTTTTTTATTTTAGATTATGGCTCTCACAGTGGACATGCACCTACAGTACAATTTCAGACCCCTCCATGATTTCTAAGTGGGAGAACTTGCAAAATAGCAGGGTGTTCAGATACTTATTTTCCTCCTTGTAACTGTTTAACATTATGAAAGGTGTGTGTGCAAAAATGTTAAGGGATGTGCAAAAATTCAGGATACACAGTTCAGGATATAACATTGTATTAGGATACAATGTAAGTGGGCATTGGGGTCTTGTTTTTTCATAACATAACACACATAGAAACAGAAATGCATACACAAATATACCAAATCTTTATATTTACACAAATTTAAATAAAGTAATCTAGCAGGAAATAACGTATATAACAATGAAGTCAGGTAATCATACTCAGAATCCCATGACTTTGTTGTCTATAGTCTCCCATTTGTTTATATAATTTTTTTTAGCTCTACCTATCCAAATTATTCTGTCCTGTAAATGAACTCAATATCAATGTCTTTGTAGTGCTGAAAATAAAAGTGTTTCCAAATAGAACAACAGTAATACATTTTTATCCTGAAAACCCTAAATCATGTTGATGGGGATACATGTAAAAAATATGCCTTTTTTAGCTTGCCAGTCTGCCACCTGCTGCCAAAAACATGTAACAACTGGGCAATACCAAATTAAATGCATTACTTCTTCCACCTCCTTAGCTGAATTTGATTTATGTAGACCGCTCTGTCCCCCACAGGATTCAGTCTGGTGTTGGAGGGACCAGACGTACAATGTCTGAGGAGAACTTTAAATGTACATGGACCGTGCATTTCTCACAGAGAATTGTTTTTTTTAAAGATTTTAAATTGTTTATTTTAAAACAACAAACACCGAGGTTATACTTATGTTAAATAACTTGACTTAACTGACTTTCAATGTACTTGTTTAAAACTTCAAAACACTACATGTCAGTGCTCGCAAAGAGTGCAAGATTTTGTTAGAATGCACTTTCATTGCCAGTTGAAAATGAAATTGATTGCATAACCACCCTGTGGTCCCTCAAAAGAAAGTTTAATAAATAGCAAACAACTGCACAGTTTGAAGACAGTTTTTCTTTTGGGTTGTGAAAAAAAAGTTCCCTTAAATCACCACAGCCTTCTGGTGGTGTAATTTTTTTTTTTAACAGACTGCTGTGTGCAGTATTTTGTCATAAATCAATTAGACCAACATTGTTCTCCCTTGACCCATGTTACCAGCATCTAAAAAGAATGGTCAAAATAAAAGCAATCAAAATAAAGCAACTGAAAAGTCTTTCTTTAATCTTGTTACACATTTGTAATGTAGGCTTTTTGTTAGAAATTTGGAATGTCATGACAAAGCTGAAATAACTAATAATGTCACTTTGACATCATCAGTTTTTTTTTTCTCAGACTTGACAAAGCTTCTCTACAGCCACAGTGTCACGTCTAGCTTCCGCTCATAAGTTAATGTCCATGGATATATTATATGAACTGGATGACACGTTAATAGCGGAGCCCCGTTCATTCCTATGAGAGTTGCTCAGTGGCATATCCGCCAACAAGCGTTCTAAGCTTCTGGGTTTATTTCTGTGATCACTATGACCACTGACTATGCACATTAGTGTTTGTCTCGCTGGTTTTGGATCCCTGCGTCTGAGTTTTGTTACTTTTGCCTGTGTTTTCTTTATACAGTTTTTAAATTAACTGTTTGGACTTTAACAACAGAGAATAAGTCTTGCATTTGTGAGGCCATTACCCTATGGAGCTGTCTGTCACATAGAATATATTATACTGTTTTCACAGAATGAGTGGTATTACTCATGACTGGTAAAGTAAAGTTGATGTTTAAAATCTGACCTTTAATACAGTAAAACCTATTAAGCTACACGATTGGGATGCTACAAGCACCAGCACTGCTTTTACTATGTGCTGCACAATCTACACTCACCGGCCACTTTATTAGGTACACCTGTCCAACTGCTCGTTAACACTTAATTTCTAAGCCGGCAATCACATGGCAGCAACTCTATGCATTTAGGCATGTAGACATGGTCAAGAGAATCTCCTGCAGTTCAAACCGAGCATCAGTATGGGGAAGAAAGGTGA
>NC_048428.1:4227449-4237028 GCF_013103735.1 Etheostoma cragini | reverse complement strand
GGACCAAACTCCCTGAGGAATGCTTCCAGCGCCTTGTTGAATCTATGCCACGAAGAATTGAGGCAGTTCTGAAGGCAACACAGCCTGTTGGGTCCAACCCGTTACTAGCATGGGGTACCTAATAAAGTGGCCGGTGAGTGTATATTTACTGCTGTATATCGTCACTGTCAGGTCCAAACCTTGTCTAAAAGGAAATAAAAAAGGCTAATTCAAAAACATTTGATTTAGGTATACCAGAAAAAAAGTTAGACAAGCACCTCGTCCCTGTTTAAATATTTGTTCAACCCAAAGACAGGCACAAACGGTGAACAATTGCATGTATTTATCCCCCAAAATTTAAATAACTAAATGTGGAGATACAAGGTTTCTGCTCGACAATGACTATATTCAAAACAGAACTAAACTGCACTTTACACTTATCCGCACAGATTTGATAGATTTCTCTAGCAGGCTCGGACTAGTATTTAGAAGTTGTCTAGAGAGCTGCTTATGACATCATTTATCCTTTTAGACCTTTTATCATTATCTTTGAGGACTAATCAGAGAGACGAATCGGCTAAATCATAGGAAGAATTTTTGTGATTGTTACTGATCTGTATTATTTCTGGTGTCTGAAAGCATTCTCATAGATGTATGATTCCTTATAATCTGATGCTGTGTGCAGATGCCTGAGATGATGATGCAGCAGCTCTTCTGCAGATATTTGATTATCATTCATACACTGGTGTTTACCAGTTTTTACAGAAAGAAATATTAAAATGTGGCAAGGCTCCACTAGAAAAGATGGAGAATCAAATGTTTGCATAAACAAGATGAGAAGAGATACAAGTAGATTGAAGCAAAGCAAGACAAGCCTCACTACTGGTGTCAAAAACAACAAGGATAATTACTGTTGCAGAGAATACCTAATTATCTTTCTATTCAGGACCCAACCTGTTCCTCTGATTCTATCGTTCCTTTGAAAATGAGTCTTCTGTCTTAAAATAACCTGAACCTGAGAACTGAGCTTTATCTCTCCTCCTAAATTGGACTCCAGCTGCGCTGCTGAAAGGATTAGCATAGTTTGGTGATATAAAGCTCAGTCAGTGGGTGTGTGTGTCAGTGCTCCACCTCCTGCCTTCACTTTATTTCATGTCAAAGCTTTGTTTAGTATAGATGCTGAGATGTTAGAATCCCCTTTACTTCTGTGCTGCATTGAAACCAGCTGTATCTGTCCAGTGTATATCTGGTTATTGAGCTTAAGGAGAATTAAAAAAGAAGGGTATAAGGGATGTGTTTGCTGCTTATACCTTCATCACCAGATGAGATTGAGGTAACGCTTGTTATGATTTGATACTATAAATAAAATTGAATTTAAAATTGAATTGAATTGTTTGGGATTATATGGCCTCTCCGGGAACCATCACCTTATCGTGGTGGAGAGGTTTGTGTGTCCCTATGAACCTGAGGGCTGTGTTCTCTGGAGCTTTGTGCTCCTGGTAGGGTCTCCCATGGCAAAGAGGTCTCAGGGGAGGGGCCAGACAAAGAACGGTTCAAAGACTCAAATGGAAGAACAAGGAAGGGATCGAGGGACCACGCTGGAGGAAGCCCGGGGCCCAGACGGCGGGCTTGTCAGCGAGCGCCTGGTGGCCGGGTGTGCCACGGAGCCCGGTCGGGCACAGCCCTAAGAAGCATTTCATCTGATCTGAGGCCATATGTTTTAGACACTGGGTGAAGAGAGGGGCGGAGCTGTCAACTGATCACCATCTGGTGGTGAGTTGGGTCAGGGGAGGGGGGAGGACTCTGGACAGACCTGGTAAGTCCAAACATGTAGTGCGGTTAAATTGGGAACGTTTGGAGGAGGCCCCTGTCCGACGGACTTCCAACTCACACCTCCGGCGGGGCTTTTCTTGCATTCCTGTGGAGACTGGGGGCATTGAACCTGAGTGGACAATGTTCAAAGTTTCCATTGCTGAAGCTGCAGCGGGGAGCTGTGGTCTAAGGTACTTAGGTGCCTCAAGGGGCGGTAACCCAAGAACACCTTGGTGTACACCGTTGTTTAGGGAAGCCGTCCAACTGAAGAAGGAGTCTTTCCAGGATATGTTATCCCGGAGAACTCCGGAGGCAGTTGCAAGGTACCGACAGGGCCCAAAGGGCTGCAGCCTCTGCCGTGACAGAGGCAAAGCAGCAGGTGTGGGGGAAGTTCGGAGAAGACATGGAGAAGGACTTTCGGTCGGCACCAAGGTGCTTCTGGAAAACTGTTCGCCACCTCAGGAGGTGGCGAACTGTATACAGTAAGGATGGGACGTTGTTGACCTCAACAGGGGAGGTAATGGAGTGGTGGAAGGAGCACTTTGAGGAACTCCTAAATCTAGCTGACACGCCCTCTGGGGTAGAGGCAGAGCAAGAGGATGATGGGGGATTGTCGTCAATTTCCCTTTTGGAAGTCGCTGAGGTAGTCAAACAACTCCACAGCAGCAAAGCCCCAGGGATTGATGAGATCCGTCCAGAAATGCTGAAAGCTCTGGGTGTGGAGGTGCTGTCTTTGTTGACACGCCTCTTTAACATTGCGTGGAAGTCTGGGACAGTGCCTAAGGACTGGCAGACTGGGGTGGTGGTTCCCCTCTTCAAAAAGGGGGACCAGAGGGTGTGTGCCAATTACAGGGGTATCACACTTCTCAGCCTCCCTGGTAAAGTCTACTCCAACGTGCTGGAAAGGAGGGTTCGGCCGATAGTGGACCCTCGGATTGAAGAGGAACAATGCAGATTCCGTCCTGGTTGTGGAACAACGGATAAGATCTTTACTCTCGCAAGGATCTTGGCGGGAGCCTGGGAGTATGGCCAACCAGTCTACATGTGTTTTGTGGATCTGGAGAAGGCGTATGACCGGGTCCCTTGGGAGAAACTGTGGAAGGTGCTGCGGGAGTATGGGGTGAGGGGGTTCCTTCTTAGGGCCATCCAATCAATGACCAAAGCGAGAGCTGTGTCTGGGTTCTCGGCAGTAAGTTGGACTCGTTCCAGGTGAGGGTTGGCCTCCGCCAAGGCAGCGCTTTGTCACCAATCCTGTTTATAATATTTATGGACAGGATATTGAGGCGTAATCGGGGCGGGGATGGGTTGCAGTTTGGTGGGCTCAGGATCTCATCGCTGCTTTTTGCAGATGATGTGGTCCTGATGGCATCATCGGTCTGTGACCTTCAGCACTCACTGGATTGGTTTGCAGCTGAGTGTGAAGCAGCTGGGATGAGGATCGGCACCTCTAAATCTGAGGCCATGGTTCTCAGCAGGAAACAGAAATAGATAAAGAAAAGGTTCTTTTGAATGGCAAGTTCATTTTCAAAGCCCCTTGAGAATGAGTATGATTAGTCTCAAATTAGAGGCTAAAACGCCTCTAATTTGCCTATTCACTGATGGTGGCAGAGGTACTACAAGGCCTAACTATAGGAAGCAGCTACGCCATTGAAACTTCAACATCATCCAACTCCACTGTTGTTAAGAGATTTCTCTCTTCACGTTCAAGATGGCTCAAGAGATGACACGGGACAACCAAAACTACTTTGTACAATGGGCAACCTGCTCGGCTGAAACACCCAAGACCCTAACCGGACTGATACAAACAGAATAGTGTGTGAGTGTGTGTGTCAGTGTGTGAGTGTGTGTGTCAGTCCTAACCGTTTGGGCCTTCGTCCTTGTGCTTTAGTGAGATACATGTTTCAATAAAAAGAACATCCTGTGAAATGCTTGCATAAGCTTTTATGAGAACAGATGTTGACAATCACCCCTATATTGCTACACAGCCAAGCAGTTGAATATCACATACATAGTACATCGAATATATCTTATAACAACTGTCACTGAACATTAAGCATCATTTGAAATTCTTACTGGGCTAGCGTTGTGAGGCAACGCTGTTTCCTAGCAGTTAAGCTTATGTTGTTTTGAAGGAAACTTAATTGGCACTTACAACAACATACATCAAGACTTCTACTGCATGAAAAAACTGAAACTTAAGACTTCTTTTTGATGCTGCCTTTCTATAAATAATTGTTAATTTCTTACACTGCACTGTAACTAATTTTCTTGTATTTAACCAGTCTTATTCTATTTAAGCTATTTTATATATTTTAACTGTTTTTAACTACTCTTTAATGTCTTATGTAAACCACTTTGAATAGCCTTGTTGCTGAAATGTACTATACAAATAAAGCTGCATTGCCTTGCCTAGACCAAATGTGGGGTGGCTTCTAAATCACCCAGTAACAGCATTTGTCTTGCAGCGGCCTGTGTTTGAATCCGACCTGCAACCCTTTGCTGCATGTCATCCCCCTTTCCTATCCATCCACTGTCACTAATAAAGGGAAAAAGACCCCCCCCCCCCAAAAAACAAAAAAACTAAAAAAAAAACAAAAACAAAGCTAAGGAATGTAACACCAGAGACAGGGGTTTACATCCTGAGTCCAACCTGTGGTTAGCCATAGGCAACGGAACCTTTGGTTAAGGTTAAAAAAATTAATACAAGTAACCCTTCTTGTCTAATGCTAAATCACTGCTTTTAATTTATTTGTCAAGACCATTGTATTTCCCTCACCTTAACTAAGTGATGTGGTAGTGCAAGAACTAGAACAAAGTTTACCTAACCTTAACTAAGTGGTTTTTGTGCCTAAATCACCAGTACAAACCAACAGGGGAGCAACAGATCACAAAACTCACGGTTTTGAGTCATCGGATGGGCTCGAATCAATTTTTGGATCAGCACAAAAAAGGTGAGGGGGGGACAATATTTCTTTTTATTAAGCCCAGTGCATTTAGGAGAATGCTTTCTGGGCAAAACAAAGGACTTTCACCCCTGAAAGGCCTGTTCATTGGGACTGTTTTTATTCAAAGCAAAAACTTTTTCCTAAACTTGACTTGCCGTTTTGGTGCCTTAACTTAACAGCTGTTGCAGCATAACGCTCACTTTTTGTCACATAAACTTAACCGTAATGTCTACCGAAACAACCGGCAGCTCGCATTGCCCTTTACCTGGATCAAAGACCCCTATTTTCAGGTGACTTAACTACCAACTGTCAAATGTGTCAAATTATTTGTCAAATAAAAATAATTATTATTATAATATATAATAAGATGGAGCTCTGTAGCTGGCATCTTGACTTTTCATGTTTTTCCAGTCTTTATCAACTGCTTTTAATATGCCACGCTCCTATAAACAGAAAATTGCGTTGCCTGTATCTTTTTTATAATGGTTACACTTTGCAATTAATCCACAGTTCACATGCATTCTGAATAATGAGTGTTGATCCGTACGGACCATCTAAGGTCCACTAGCATTTTCAGATAAATAAACAGTGATTTGTAAAAGTTTTAGAAGGCACAGACAAATTATGTCTTCTTGTTCATTGATCTGGCAGGCATCGATAAACATTTTATTTTGTTGTTTAAGTTGGCTGACTTGTTGTTCAGTGGGGTGTTTTTCAGTTCCACTGAGCCAGAAGTCAGAATTTTTTAATGAATATGAATATTTTGCATGTTAGCTCAGTTTGTGGATAGCTCAGTTGGTGGAGCGGGCGCCCATGTGTAGAGGTTTGGTCCTCGACGCAGCGGGCCCGGGTTTGGCTGCGACCTGAGGCCCGTTGCTGCATTTCGTTCCCCCCTCTCTCTCCCCTTTCATGTCTTCAGTTGTCCTATACTAATAAAGGGCTAAAATGCCCCCAAAAAATCTTTACAAAAAAATTATGATGCTGTTGAAATAGCAGATCCATTCACCCAAATGTCTGTCATTTCAACCAAAAGGAGACAAGTTTAAACTAAGATTTTAGAAAGGACCTAATCTGTTCTCCTTGAAGAATTTCTTTTCCAGTTTAATTATCGCATTCAAGGTGAGGATTTCCAATTTTTCAGTCATTGATGAAAAAGGGTTATTCATTCACTACGAATTAGACTTTCCCCGCTTTAACAGTGTCACAGTGTGAAGCCTTCCCCCTCTCCCGTTTAACATTTAACTATCACATCACCATTGTTCAGCAGATGAAAAGAGAAATGAGCACAAGAGAACAGCAGTCTAATTGTGTCTTAGCAGATTCATGTTGACAGCCATAATTTCAAAGGTCTGAGGATCAGGTCATTAGTCTTTTTATGCTTTCTTTTAATCAGGCGGAAGAGTAAGTGGATGGGGAAATTTGGTACAAACAACCATGACCCCGTGGAAAATGTTGGACTGTGTTTCGTATGCCATTGCCTAACAAATCTTGGTAATTGCAAATGATGACTTAATGTGTCCAAACAGTTATTCACAGCAGATTAATGGAATTTGATCAATCTAAGCACATAAGGCAAAGATTGGAGGTACAGATACACACACATCCCCAAACACATTGTACTCAAAGGGGGCACTATTATGTCAGAGGCCTGTCATGCTCTGGGACTGTGGAATATCCATTGTGCACTTTGTTTTGGCAAGATCTGTATGAGGTTGTAGTAGCAGAGCTGCCAACTTTTCCCAAAACCTTGGAGTGAGATTTGGGGGGGCAAACCCATATTTTGCTGCGTACAAAGCAATTTCTTTGGCTCTTTCAGCATCATTATACTTCAGGGTTTAAATTGGGATTTGTTATATGTGGGGATGGGGCTCTCCCTAGGGGGGTCTGGGCGTATGCCCCCCCAGGAAAAATCTTTGAAAAATAAACCATTAAAAGGCACTTTCTGGAGAGTTTTGTGCAAAAAAACAGAGAAATCAAGTCTTGCATGATATGTGCAAAACTGTAGGGTTAAGAGCCTTTGTGTTGTCGTAGTATCAACAGGTATTAGGGCATTTAGCATTTACATTATTATCTTCTTATGATATAAGAACTGACCCAGACAATGTGCCACACATAATGAACCACATGAAGAGACAGTAGCATATGTCAGCAACAGCTGAGAAGATTTGGGTCTGTGGGGAACAGGTCCAGGACCCAAAGTTAAATTAATGTTGAGGGATCAACTACTACCACTGAAATTCTAAAGAATGAGAACCACTGTTTTGCATAAATTCTAATCATTTAACCTTTGTGCCAAGGCTTAGTAATGTTTGGCCCTCATCCTCTGTACCCCACTCACTGTATTTACTTTTTGGGGAAAATAAAGACTATTTGTTCATTTTATAATACATTAAATGAATTATTTACAGTTACATTTAGAGATGCACCGAGGTTAGAGAAGCACAATAGTGGCCCAACGTTGCAGTATCGTATATGTAGTATAGTATATATAGGCCTAGTATAGCTCAGACGTGTTTCATCAGATTTCTGCTCATGTTTACAACTTTATGCACATTCAAAATATAACTCCTCCCATCTCTGTTGTCCGAGATTTGGAGAGTTGTAATATAGTATGCTGTGCATGTCATTGCTCCGCTGATATGGTGGATCTCATGCAGACGGTCTGACAGACACTGAGGCCCATTTGGGTCTCTGGTCTCTGACAAAGTTTAGAGGAGGCCTTACGCTGCGCATTATTGGAGGACTACACGGATGCAACGCGTCACTGCCCACAGCAGAGCAGGTCCACCAGCTGCGCTGCTCACCTCTATTGTTACAGAGCGAGTGGACACGAAGCGACGGACGGGTCTGTAATAGTCAGAGCTCGTACCTGAAGCCGGGGAAATGCACCTGGGATGGCTCGTGAAAAAAATGTTTTCAGTTTGCGACAACTTGAAACTTCCACAGACAGGGAGTGCTCTTGAACCCCCTCACAGTCTCTGAAAGCACAACTAATCCATCACGAGTGGCTCAATAGGTGGATCTACAGATAAACTCATCTTTCAGAAATTTGACCAACCGGGTTGACACTTCAGAGTGAGAAATTGGGGGTGTGGTGTGTGAGCGTGTGAAACCAGTCAAATGCGTGTGTCTCACGGCCAATGCGTGAGAGTTGGCAGCCCTGTAGTAGCATGTGTTCTGTCTTTTCCTCTGCATACATCTGTCTGAGGAGGTGCGTCGATATGATATATTAAGCTGTTTCCCGAGGCTGAGCGAAGAAGAATGGAGCCCAGCATCACTTTGCATCCCATTTCCAGACACGGCCCCACCATTACACCTCCCAGAAGTATCAGGCACACCCTCGCTTGAGTAATTTTGCCATCTGTTGACAATGTTAACACGGCGGGTGATTTGTCATCACAAACAGCAGGGCAAAAAAATTAACAAGCATATTTATGATCCGAGTTGCATTTGCACAATGAAAATGCCATTGGTCATGTAAAACAGTCATAATACTATTACAGGTCTTGGTCAGGCAGCAGTGGAGATGTATTATAATGCTCAAAAAATAATTCTGTGTAGGCAATACCTGTAAATATAGCTATATTTCAAAGGCATCAAAAGCAACGACACTATCGACAGGATTAGATTTAAGAATTGAGATAGAATTTTTCTTCAGTGAAGCTCAACGCCCAGAATTAAACTCCTGAGAGCACAATGCTATTTGCACTTTCCCAAAGAATGTAGCTGAGAAAAGGTCAAACAACAAATTGAAATATTGGTACAATATTAGATGTAGAGTGAGAGCTGAAGTGTGGAATGACTATGAAAAAACAGTGAGGCAGAAGAATGGGGAGGGGGAAAAAATAAAATCATTTACAGTATGTCCCAGTGGGCATTTTGAAAATCCTTGCAGCTCTGGAAAGTGTCTTCTAAGTTATGGGATCACTCTCAAATGGTACATTACTGAAGGGGGGAAAAAAATCTAATTTTGTATGTATAACTTTGAAAAGGTCACAAGCTGAGCAGACAGGCATGAGAGAACTTGTGAACCACCAAGAGAGAGGATGTCTAAAGACAAAATCAGAAAGAGAAGAAGCAGAGCAAGCTGTTTTGATGCCCCTGATATTATCTTAACACCTTAACGCTTGGAGACACTAGTATTATGTGTGCGTCAGTGTGTACATATGGATTTGCTTGTGTATGTGCACACACAAATACAGTGATCTGTCAAGCACAAGGAAGAAAAGCACAATGGGATGTTAATAAACGGGCGAAAAATAAATCTGCTGTGTTTCTCACTGATTTTAATGTAAATCCAATTGACCCTAAAAAAAACACAAAATGCAATATTTAAATATTAAATATTGTCTTACTTTATATTTATCTATCTATATCTATAATAATCTGTAGATGATGAAAACAATGTGATGGACAATTGCCGAAAAACCTTCAAGGGTCTTAATAAGTGGCCATCTCTCTCGAAACAACTACATTTAACAATTTAAAAACAATTTATATATTATTAAAAAAAATCTTTGTATAAAACGATTAAAAATTACATTCAGAGCACAAACCCATTTTGAAAATTCAGACAACTTAGGAGCAACAATTTTACTCTCTGTTCAAACTGTTCTTTAGAAACCTCAATGAGTGAGGTGGGAAGACTGTTCCAAATCTTTGAGCCTCTGTGTAATACACTAAACTGTGTTTTAGTCGTGCGAAAGTAGGGAGGCCTAATAAGATTACTACTACGAGTTGGATACTGGTGAAATTCATTAAAAAAAAATATATATATATATACACTCACCGGCCACTTTATTAGGTACACCTGTCCAACTGCTCGTTAACACTTAATTTCTAA
>NC_048428.1:4219103-4227349 GCF_013103735.1 Etheostoma cragini | reverse complement strand
TTCTGAAGGCAAAAGGGGGTCCAACCCGTTACTAGCATGGGGTACCTAATAAAGTGGCCGGTGAGTGTATATTACAAAAGTGCCGGGGAAATAACTTTTTTAAAGAGCTATAAACAAATAAATCAATTTGAAGTTGATTCACTTGATAAACACTAAGTATACTTGCCTGAGCAAACAATGATTTGGAGGGGTGTATACAAATTACACAAAAATATTATATTTATATATATATAACTTGTTTTTTTTATGTTGAGGGACAGCTGAATGCGAATGAAAACTATTCCAATCTTATTGGTCTTGATGAGAACAGTAGCATGTGATGGTGTAACTGTAGGGGTATATAAGCACACTGGCACATAGCTCATTAGCTCTTTCTATGAAGTAACGAGTGTCTCGTTCCCCTATCTCGGCAAACAAGGGTTACATACGTGACCCGAGACGTTCCCCTTCGAGGGGAACTCGAACTGTGTCGGTTACGACACTATGGGAACGAGAACCCACTAAACCGCGCCGAAACCCAGCCTGCCCCAACGTGCAAGCAACTTGTGGGCACGACTAGGAGGAGAGCACCCTGGTGTGGAGGGAAGGTCCAGACTATAGCAACTGAAGAAGTGGCCCAGCCAGCCGCATCACAAACCCCCTGGAGAGACTTCCCAGAAAGGAGAGCCGTGGAGGCCGCAATGACTCTCATGGAGGGAGCCCTCACAGCCATAGGCAAAAGCAAACCGCGCAACTGATAGGCCAGGGAGATAGTCTGAACAATCCAGGTGCTGATGGTATGTTTGGAAGCGGGGAGCCCAGCCTTGGGGGACCCGAAAAATGGTCTGTCTCTCTCCACCGGGAGGACCTCAGAGAGAAGATACTCAGCGCTCTGACAGGGCAGAGCAAATGGAGCCTCCTGTCCTCTGCCGTCACATGAGGAGGAGGATGAAGATGCCTGCAGTATCACGTGCCCCACCATGGAGGACTGCACCTTGGGAATGTAGCCCGGAATGGGGCTTAGGATGGCCCTCACGTTACCTTGGGCAAACTCCAGGTATCGGGGAGTAACCGAAAGAGCCTGGAGGTCCCCCACCCTCCTTAGAGAGGTGATAGCAAGGAGGAAGGCCATCTTCAGGGTCAGGTACTTGGCCTCAGCCGACTCCATGGGCTCGACGGGGGCCTCAGCCAAAGCGTTGAGAACCACTGCCAGATCCCAAGTGGGAATCCCAGGGCGAGTCGCAGGCCTCATCCTCCCGGTCCCACGGAGGAACAGTATGACCAGGGGAAGCCTCCCCAGAAACCCATCCCTCGAAGAGGCGTGGAAAGCTGAGATGGCTGCCATGTAAACCTTGAGGGTGGATGGGGAAAGGACCGCAGAGAAGCAGACCTGCAGAAACTCCAGCACCCGAACCACCGGGCAGGTAACTGGCTCCACCGTGCATCCTCTGCACCAAACAGAGAAGACATTCCACTTCAGGCCATACATCCTCCGCGTAGTGTGGCGTAGTGCACTGGAGCTGAGGAGAGTCTTGACTGCTCTTGCCGTCAGGCCCGCCTCTAGGTACTGCACCCCCTCAGGGGCCAGACCCACAGCTGCCACAGGGCGGGGCAAGGGTGAAGAACCCGGCCCTCTGCCTGGGACAGCAGGCCCCTCCTCAGAGGGAATTGCCATGGCGGACGGTCCAGGAGCGCCATCAGGTCCGAGAACCACACTTGGGTCGGCCAGAACGGCGCTACTAGAAGTAGGCGGATACCATCTTGACGGACCCTCTCCAGGACCCCCGGGAGCAGAGCAACTGGGGGAAAAGCATACAGACGCAACCTTGGCCACGTCTGCACCAGCCCTAGTGCACCTAGTGCTAGGTCCAGCTCTAGGGGGCAGTGCAGGGGGCATCAGGGAGAACCACAGGGGACAGTGCATAGTCTCTGGAGACGCTAAAAAGTCCACATCTATAGGTCCGAACCTTCCGCATAATGACTCCACCACCTCGGGGTGGAGTCGACATTCCCCGGGCCCCATCCCCTGTCTCGACAGCAGGTCCTCACCCTGAATCCGAATCCCAGGGATAAACATCGCTCTGAGAGACAGCAGTCTCTGCTGGGACCCCAGGAGGATCTGATGCGCCAGTCTGCAAAGAGGGCGCAAGCGCAGACCCCCCTGGTGATTCAGATAGGCCACCACTGCCGTATTGTTGGACCTGACAAGAACGTGGTGACCCCGGAGTGTAGGCAGGAAGCTCCTCAGAGCCCGGAACACAGCCAGCATCTCGAGGCAATTGATGTGCCAAGACGAGTGATGCTCCTGCCAAACACACCTTGCAGAGCAGTCGTCCATGACCGCGCCCCAACCGGTGAGGGAAGCGGCTGTCAAAACGATCACACGGCGACAGGGCGCCCCCAGAGTGGGTCCTCTGATAGGGCACGAAGACATCTGTGTGTAATCCGTATCAGTCGGAACGGGTTTCCCCTCGGGGAGAACACCTTGGATTGCAGTCACCACTGCAGGGCCCTCATGTGCAGAAGACCATAAGGAATTATGCTGGAAGCAGCTGCTATGAGGTCCAACACCCTCTGGAAGCGGTACAGTAATGGCGCGGCCCAGCCTCACACTCTTCCCTGTGGCCAAAATAGACTTGACGTGTGCCGGAGACAGATGCACCCGCACCGTCAACAAGTCCCACACCACTCCTAGGAACACAGTCCGTTGGGTGGGTGTCAGCACACTTTTTCTCCTCATCATTCAGATTGCCACAGGCAACCCATCATCCAAACTACCTTTGAGGGGAACTATTGTTAAGAGAACGCTGAAAAGGCTATGGAAGCAAGGTAGTTGGCAGAACAAACTTTTATTGAACTTCTTGGAGACCATCTCTGCGAGAGCTCCTCTCCATTCTGTTTGTATTTGATTAAATGTGACGTCTTTAACCAAGTTTGCTCGACAATATCATCCCGGTTTTGTTTCTATGTCCCTGCGTGACCGTTTAAGACAAAGGAACGTCGACTTTTGCTAATCCTAAAGCCAAAGGCAAGAAAGACAGGCCAGTGAGGCCGAGGCTAGCTAGCGGCAGCGTGGTGGTGGCTAACGAGGATCCGCCTGGCGACCAACACGCCTCTCCCATGGAGGACTTGAAAAACATGCAGGATACAATCCTGAAGACTATCAACACCCGTTTCGACTTACTGGATGAGAAGCTGGCCTCCCTCACGTCGTCACACAACAGCCTGGCGACCCAAATGGATCAAGTAGTCGAGACGGTATGCAGGCTATGGAGACCGCTATCAACAAGCTACAGATGGAAAACACTTTCCTCCGAGCCAAGACGAATGACTTAGAGGGCCGCTCAAGGCACAACAATGTTAAGTTTGTAGGGATTCCCAAAGGAGAGGAGAAAGGAAATCCAACTGAATTTCTAAGCGCTCTCATTCCTAAACTGATAGGCGAGACTCACTTCCCAAAGCTGGTAATTATTGACCGTGGCCATCGCTCTCAACAGCCCAGGCCAGTAGACAGAGCCTCTGGTCCTTCGGTCAGACCCTGCACAATCATCGCCCGGTTCCACCACTTTCAGGAGAAAGAGATGATAATACGGCTCGCTCCACAACAGTCCCTCATGAATGGTGCACATAAAGTCTTCATATTTCCAGACTATACTGCTGAGGTGATGGAGCGGCAACGGGGATTCCATCAAACCATGGCAGCCCTGCGTGAGCTGAAAATCAAGCACAGCCTGCGTTTCCCGGCCAAGCTCCACTTCCAACACAACAGGCTTCAGAAGATATTCACTTCCCCCAAGGAGGCTATGATATTCGTTGGCGACCTGCAGCAGGATACTGGAAATGACTAGACACGGTCTGACAGATTTGTGATTTGCCTATCAGGTTATGTTCACGGACCTTTGCACAGAGCATTAGGACAATTTCCCACTCACTGATGGTGATATTTAAACATTTAAGTACATATGTCAATTTGGTTGTTTTTGAACGGTAGCGGGGCCCCGGCTTGTTTAGGTGAAAATGTTCGGTTGGTTAGTGCTGTGCTTGCAAGCCATACGTCCGGTGGCCCTCAGTGAGTGTATGAAAGGGAAAATTATGTTTCGTTTGGGGAAGTTTCTGTGGGGAGGGAGGTGGGGTTTATTCGTGTTGTTGGATGTTGTCCGGAGCTGCCAGAATAATTGTTTTTACATTTTCATCATTTTTGGGTGTCTTGGATTGCTATCCCTTCTCTATTTGCTTAGTCTACATGTTGAGCCCCAACTTTGAAAACCAGACAGACATGATTACCATCTCACTGGTCTCATGGAATGTGCGCGGTCTTGGGCATGTAGTCAAACGAGGTAAGGTTTTTGCGCACTTGGGGTAGCTTAAAGCAGACATAGTGTTTCTGCAAGAAACCCACATGAAAGCTACAGAACAGAGGCGGCCAAAACGAATTGGGTCTTTCAAGTTTATCAGTCACCGTTTACCTCCAAAGCCAGGGGTGACTCCGTTTTCTTTCAAAAGAGTATTCCATTCCAACTTAATTCAGCAACCACGGATCCAAATGGCAGGTATATTATGATTACTGGACACATTGGTTAGTTCCCTGTCTCCTTTCTGAACATATACGGTCCAAATACGGACAACCCAAATTATTTTCGCAAAGTATTTGACCGAATTCTTGACCTCAGCTCCACCAATATGATTATGGGCGGTGACTTTCATTGTTACCTTGATCCATACCTCGACAGACTTTCCTCTCGCGCTCCAACCACCATATCATCTGTCCAAACATTAAATACTCTACTTAAATCCAGAAACGTAATTGATATATGGAGACTG
This sequence comes from Etheostoma cragini, assembly GCF_013103735.1. Lineage (NCBI taxonomy): Eukaryota > Metazoa > Chordata > Actinopteri > Perciformes > Percidae > Etheostoma > Etheostoma cragini. The sequence goes on along the minus strand of NC_048428.1, from coordinate 4,222,549 downwards.
CAACATCTGACGGACCGGGATTATTCCTACTTTTCACGTGTCCATAAATCATACACAAGGATCGACCATTTTTTTTGTGGATGCAAAATTAATACCCGGCATTGTACAGTCTAAATATCATAATATATTGATATCAGCTCACAGTCTAGTATCTTTACAATTGAAACTTACCCTGCCAAAACAAATTTACTGTTGGCGTTTTAATCCATGGTTGCTGACTGACCAAGTATTTATGGGCTACATGTCTGCGCGCTTATAACCACATTCTCAGTGAAACCATTGGCAAACTCATACTTAAAATAAAACAGAAACACTTTGAGTCGCGGGATATACTGGAGAGGCTGCTGGCTAGACAGTTGAAGGGTGCTCAGGCGAGTCGTACAATTTATAAAATAAAATCCAAAACAGGAGAATTGTTGGTCAAGCCTAAGGACATAAATAATCGCTTTAAAGACTTTTACACTTAATTATATACTGCTAAATCTAGTGCAACTAGCACAGATCTCACTAACTTTTTTGACTCCCTTTGCCTGCCGACATTAGACAAGCCATCTAGGTTGGAACTTATCGCAGGCTTTGTGGAGGATGAGTTAGTTGAGGCAATTAAATCGTTTCCCTCTGGCAAAGCAGCTGGCTCAGATGGGTTTGGTTGCGAGTTTTATAAGGCATTTCATAAAACACTTGCCCCACTCTTACTTTGGATGATCAAAGACTCCACTGAGAACAAAGCATTTCCAGGGTCGCTGTATTAAGCAAATATGTCCCTTTTGTTAAAAAAAAGGCAAGGACGACACTGAGCCTGGAAACTACAGGCCCATTGCGCTCCTCAATTTTGACCAGAAATCTGTCACAAAGTTGCTGGCTAACAGGTTAGTAAGGCACATCTCCTCAATTATGCACCCTGATCAATCAGGGTTTATCCCAGGTAGGTTCTCATTTTGCAATGTACGACGGCTCCTAAATAACATATATGCCAGCAACTCAGGAGACTCCAGAGCAGCTGTCTTGGCCCTTGATGCGGCCAAGACATTTGACCAAATAGAGTGGCCTTTCATACTCGAAGCTCTTAGGAGATTTGGAATTGGGGACACCTTCATTGCTTGGGTTAAAATGTTATACCTCTGCCCAAAATCCTCCATCCTCACCAATGGTGATAGATCCGGGCCATTTGGGCTGCACCGCGGAGTCAGACGGGGTGACCCGCTGTCGCCCCATGCTCTTTGATGTGGCCCTGGAGCCCCTTGCGATAGGGATCAGAAGCCAACCTGGCATCAACGGCATTAAGATAGGTGAGGTGGAAAGCCGGGTAGGTCTTTATGCAGATGATACATCACTATATCTCTCAGATCCAGAGGCGCCCGTCCCCCCTCTGCTTGACTTTATTAATTAATTTGGCAAACTCTCCGGTTACACAATCAACTGGGGAAAGAGTGAATTCATGCCTCTGTCAGACCGTTTAGACCCACAATTCCTTGACACACTGCCATTTACACTGGTAAAAGACCATTTCACCTATCTAGGGCTCAAGATACCCCGGGACCCCAAGCATTTATTTAAACTTAATTATGCTGAAATGATCATGAAGCTAAAAGATGACATAGAGAAGTGGAGAACTCTGCCACTGTCGATGGTGGAGTGTATCAATGCAATCAAGATGGTGACTCCCTAGGTTTTTGTACTTATTTCAGAATCTGTCAATCTTTCTCACTTCAGCATTTTTTTAAGAATCTGGACTCATATGTCTTTCCTTTCATCTGGGGGTACAAGGTGCATTGCACATCTAAAGCGCACCTGCATAAGCCTAAAGAGGAGGGGGGGTTCGATCTCCCAGTATACAGGAATTACTATAGGGCAGCCAACGCTAGGGCCTTGATGTACTGGTGGCGGGGTCAGGCCGTTGGGGCTCCTATCAGCACCCCCCTGTGGTTAAACATCAAAGCCACAGCGGTGCACAGCGGCGCACAGGGGCTCCTTCATTTGTGTCTTGCTTTTTTCCAAAACAGAGCCTCCTCATAAATTTAATGGTAAAGACTTCCTTTTGAGAAACTCCCTTAGGATCCTGAATCAGATAAGAAGTGTCTGCAAGCTGCCGACCACTTCTGTACACACCCCCATATGCCATAACCATTCAATCCCTCCATCCCAAGCGGATAGGGTGTTTGCAGACTGGAGAGAGAAGGGACTTGTTACCCTCGGAGACCTATTTGTGGACAGACATTTTGCCTTGTTTGGTCAGCTGGCAACGCAATTTAAACTACCAAATTCTTATGACTTTCGATATCTTCAAATTTTCAACTTTGCTAAAGGTGTACTACCAAACTTTGAAACCATTCCACCAAGTTGCCCATTTTACAATCTCATGCTGCTTCCTCCTGACTCCAAGCACCTTATATCTCGCTTTGTGTCCCTGTTCACCATCTCCGCATCCACTCACCATCTCAGAGAAGCTTGGTCTAACGACCTGGGGCTTGAGGTGTCCAACGATACCTGGACCGAAGCTTTGACTAGAATTCATACATGCTCTATCAACGCAAGATATAAACTGATTCACTATAAAGTTGTTCATCGATTACACTATTCTAAGCTTAAGCTGCATAAAATCTACCCGTCACTTTCTTCACTGTGTGATCGATGCGAAGGTGCGGAGGGTTTGCTATCACATCTTTTCTGGTTATGTCCTCAATTACATAACATTTGGTGTGATGTATTTCAGTGGTTCAGTCTGGTCTTTAACTTGGACATTGCCCCTGACCCAGTGCTGGCGCTCTTTGGGTGTTCAGAAAAGGCTCTCAGGTATCCGCCTGAGATGCAACAAGCACTAATGCTTGGCCAGGTTGCCGCAAAGAAAATGATTCTGCTGGACTGGAAGTCGCCCACTCCTCCCTGCTTTCAAAAATGGCTCAATGAAATGACTGGGATCATCCAGATGGAAAGGATATGCATGTAAAACTCTAAAACACAAGACAGCTTCCTGAGCATATGGGTACCATTCATTGACTATCTTAAAAACATGTAATTATTTTCTGTAGAGATGTGCTCTATACTGTGTTGGAACTTGTATTGCAATGACATCTGAACGTGTAGATAACAGCAATATCCAAGTAATACATCTATCCAAGACATGCTTTTAATCTTTTCCTGGCAGCTCCGTTGTTTGTTTGTGGGGGGTTTTTGGTTTTTTTTTCTGTCCTGTTTTGTTTTATAAATTCTGAAAAAGATTCTGGGACATGGATGCACACAAAATGGAAAGATAGAAAGATAGATGAGAGAGGAGCTCAGTGTGTCAAAGGAATCCACCAGCAGTCTAAAACCATTACAGCATAACTAAGAGAGACAGGGTAAAGAGAGGAGCCTGGTTGGGCTAGAACCCTCCCTAACCGGATCCCATCCCTCTGTCTAGAGGAGATGGGAAGGGAGAGAGAGAGAGAGAGAGAGAGAGAGAGAGA
>NC_048428.1:4198816-4219003 GCF_013103735.1 Etheostoma cragini | reverse complement strand
GAGAGGGGGAGAGAGAGAGAGAGAGAGAGAGAGAGAGAGAGAGAGACATAACCATCCCTCTGTCTAGAGGAGGTGGCTATGAGTGAGAGAGAGAATTCAATTTTATTTATATAGTGTTTAATCACAACAATAGTTATCTCTTTGCCTACAGCGGTGTAACTAAGGGATGGTTCAGGACTTTCCTGAGCCAGCCCTAACTATAAGCTTTATCAAAGAGGAAAGTCTTAAGCCTACTCTTAAAAGTGGAGACGGTGTCTGCCTCCCGAACCCACACTGGAACCTGGTTCCACAGGAGAGGAGCCTGATAGCTGAACGCTCTGGCTCCCGTTCTACTTTTAGAGACTCTGGGAACCACAAGTAATCCTGCTTTCTGGGAGCGCAGCGCTCTTGTAGGGTTGTAAGGTACTATGAGCTCTTTAAGATAAGATGGTGCCTGAACATGAAGAGCTTTGTAGGTCAGGAGAAGGATTTTAAATTCTATTCTGGATTTTACAGGAAGCCAATGCTGAGAAGCTAAAACAGGAGAGATGTGGTCTCTTTTCCTGGTTCCTGTCAGAACACGTGCTGCTGCATTCTGGATCAGCTGAAGAGTCTTTATGGACTTTTTCAAGCAGCCTGATAATGAAGAATTGCAGTAATCCAGCCTAGAAGTGACAAAAAGCGTGGACTAGTTTTTCTGCGTCATTTTTAGACAGGATATTCCTGATTTTTGCAATATTACGTTGGTGAAAAAAGGTAATCCTTGAAATGTGCTTTATGTGGGAATTAAAGGACATGTCCTGATCAAAGATAACTCCAAGATTCTTGACAGTGGTGCTGGAGGCCAGGGGGATAACATCCAGAGTAACTATCTCTTTGGATAATGTGTCACGGAGGCGCTTGCGCCCTAGCGCAATAACTTCTGGTTTAACTTATCTGAGTTTAACATTAGAAAATTAGAGGTCATCCAGGTTTTAATATCCTGAAGGCACATTTGAAGTTTACCTAACTGATTAGTTTCATCCGGCTTGATCGATAGATATAGTTGAGTATCATCTGCATAACAAGGAAAGTTTGTGGAGTGTTTCCTAATAATACTGCCTAAAGGAAGCATATATAAAGTGAACAGGATTGGACCGAGAACAGATCCTTATGGGACTCCATGACTAACTTTGGCGTGCACAGAGGATTCATCGTTAACATGAACAAACTGGGATCGATCTGATAAATAAGACCTAAACCAGCTTAGAGCAGTCCCTTTAATGCCAATTAAATGTTCCAATCTCTGTAATAAGATGGTATCAAATGCAGTACTAAGATCTAATAACACCAGTACAGAGATAAGTCCTTTGTCTGATGCAATTAGGAGGACATTAGTAATTTTCACAAGTGCTGTCTCTGTGCTATGATTAACTCTAAATCCTGACTGAAAATCCTCAAATAAGCTGGTGTAATGCAGAAAGTCACAGAGCTGTTTGGCAACTGCTTTCTCAAGAATCTTAGAGAGAAATGGAAGGTTGGATATAGGTCTATTGTTGGCCAAAATATCTGGATCAAGGTTGGGCTTTTTTAGAAGAGATTTAATGACAGCTACTTTAAAGTGCTGTGGTACATGGCCTGTTAATAAAGATAGATTGGTTATATCTAGTAGAGAAGTATTGACTAAGGGTAAAACGTCTTTAAGTAGCCTAGTCGGGATAGGGTCTAAGAGGCAGGTTGATGGCTTAGATTAAGAAATAATTTAATTAAATTGATAAAGATCAAGTGAAGCAAAGCAGTCTAAACATATATCTGGTTTTACAGTTGTTTCTAAGGTTCCTGAGTTTAGAGATAAGTCAGTGCCAGTTAAAGGCAGGTCTTGGTGAATTTTGCTTCTAATCGTTATAATTTATCATTGAAGAAGCTCATGAAATCGTTGCTACTAAGAGCTATGGGAATACTTGGCTCAGTAGAGCTATGACCTTCCGTTAGCCTGGCTACAGTGCTGAAAAGAAATCTGGGGTTGTTCCTATTTTCCTCTATTAATGACGAGTAGTACGCTGCTCTGGCATTACGGAGGGCCTTCCTATACGTTTTAAGACTATCTTGCCAGATTAAATGAGGATTTTCCAGTTTGGTGGAACGCCAAAACTTCTCAAGTTTCCGTGATATTTGCTTTAATTTGCGAGTTTCAGTGTTATACCATGGAGCTAACCGTCTAAATTGTTTTATCATCTTCTTTTTTTAGAGGGGCAACAGAGTAGAGTGTCATTTGCAGCGAGCCTGCTGCACTATCACCAAAATGATCGATTTGGGAGGGACTAATAGCATAGGAGTCCTCCGTTACTTTGTGACTTGGTAATGAATTAAATGCTAACGGAATCGCATCCTTAAATTTAGCTACAGCACTATCAGATAGACATCTTGTATGGAAGTTTTTGCCTAATGGCGTGTAGTTCAGCAGTATAAACTCAAAAGTTATCAAACAGTGGTCAGATAGAAAGGGATTCTGTGGGAACACTATTAAATGTTCAATTTCAACACCATATACCAAAACAAGATCGAGGGTGTGGTTAAAATGGTGAGTTGATTTATGAACCCTTTGAGAGAAGCCAATAGAATCTAAAAGGGAGATAAACGCAGTGCTAAGGCTATCATTGTCATCGTCCACATGAATATTAAAATCCCCTACAATAAGAAATTTGTCCGTTTTTAGCACTAAATTTGACAAAAACCCTGCAAATTCGGATAACAATTCAGAGTATGGGCCAGGTGCTCGGTACACTATAAAAAATAGTAGAGGTTGCATTGATTTCCAACTGGGGTGTGAAAGACTAAGAACAAGACTTTTAAATGAGTTATAATTCAGTTTAGGTTTAGAGCTGATTAGTAGACTAGAATCAAAGATAGCTGCAACTCCACCTTCTCGGCCTGTGCCTCGAGGAATGTGAGTATTAATATGACTGGGGGGGTGGATTCATTTAGACTAACATATCCTCCATCACCCAGCCAGGTTTCAGTAAGACAAAATAAATTAATATTACAATCTGATATTAATTAATTTACTAGTACACCTTTAGAAGAGAAGATCTGATGTTTAGGAGTCCACATTTAATTCTCCTATTCTTTTGCACTATTTCACTTGTGGTTTTAATTGTTATGAGGTTTTCATGCACAGCTCCTCTTCTGTTTACCTTTGATTTAAATAATTTTAATGGTCGGGGCAGACACCGTCACTATGGGGGTTTGACTAGGTAACTCCTGGAATAAAGGAGCAGAGAAGTGTGTTAGACTGGGACTCCTTGTCCCAAATATGGATTGTCAAGGATAAGGTCCACTAATAAACTTGTCAAGATTTCTAGAAATGAGAGCTGCTCCATTCCAAGTGGGATGGATGCCTTCTCTCCGAATCAGACCAGGTCTTCCCCAGAAAGACTGCCAGTGATCCACAAAGCCCACATCATTATCTGGACACCACCCGAAAAGCCAGCGGCGAAATGACGACATGCGGCTATACATGTCATCGCTGGTTAGATTTGGTAGGGGTCCAGAGAAAACTACGGTGTCCAACATTGACTTTGCGTATGTACACACCAATTCAACATTGATCTTTGTGACCTCCGTTTGGCGTAACCTGGAGTCATTAACGCCAACGTGAATAACAATCTTGCTGTATTTACGTTTATCCTTAGCCAGCAGTTTCAGATAAGACTCAGTGTCACCCGCTCTAGCCCCCGGGATGCACTTAACTATGGCTGCCGGCTTCGCTAACTTCACGTTTCTCAAAATGGAGCTGCCGATAATCAGAGTTGGTTTCTCAGCGGGTGTGTTGCTGAGTGGGGAAAATCTGTTAGAAATGCTAACAGGCTGGTGGCGGTCCGAGGTCTTTGAAAGCTTACGACTATCTCTTCCTCCTCCTCTCACCGTCACCCAGTCACTATGTCCTGGCTGCTTAGGTGTTGCCGGGGGAGGGCTACCAGTGGCCAGCTCGGGCTCAGGCCAGCCCGCACCGACCACCGGAGGGTGGTTACAGTAACTAACTAACTTTTCTATCATGGTACTGATCCGGACTTCTAACTCACTAAGCCTTGCGTCCATGTTTATAAATAAACTACACTTGTTACACATACCATTGTCGTTAAAGGACGCAGAGGAGTAACTAAACATCTCACACATTGAGCAGGAGAAAGTAGGAGAGAGAGACATGGCTAACTGCTTAGCTAAACTAAGCTGAAGTTGTTAGCAGCTAAGCTAAAGTACGGTAGCGTTAGCCACCAAGCATTCAACTGTTATTTAACGAAAGTCACTAAAAGACATAAAACAAATGCTTATGCCTATGCCCTCTTAATGCGAGCTCTAAGCGAAGCAAATGTAGTTTAATGCACAACCCTTTTCTCAAGTTCCAGTCACTTAACCAGATATGGCTAACTGCTAAGCTAAAGTCGCTAACAGTGAAGCTAAAGTACGGTAGCGTTAGCTACCAAGCTTTCGAAAGCTGTTATTTAACGAAATTGACTGAACATGTAAAGAACTGTGAGTGCTTAGGCAGAACTACTATAAGAATACGTGTTCAGCAGACAGTTAGCTGCTGTAATAGCAAAACTAACAAATTGAATCAGTATTGAGTGAGCAGCAACACGCTATCAACACACAAGCGCAGGACACAAGCACAGGAAACGGAAATGAGTCAGGTACGCTTACCGTAACCCGACAGAGACCAGTTGCCAGTTGAGAGAGCTCTTGGCCTTCATTGGTGAGTTGAAACCGATGTTTTTAAGTTCAAGATGTCACTCGGGGAACAGCCCCCTACTAGACGTGGGATTCTGTCATTAGGTCAGTTCAGTTTCTTATCCTTCAGGATTTCTTGCACCACTCACACTTCTAGCAAAGCTCATACTGCAGGATCTGTATAGGATGAGTAATGGATGGGATGATCAGATTCCCTCGGCTCTCCAACAGCAATGGATCAAATGGTTGCATGACCTGGATAAGGTGATTGCATTTAAGGTGAATCAATGCCTCAACACATCCGGTTTTGGACAACTCACTCACAGCCAATTACATCACTTTTCAGATGCCAGTGAAAGTGGATATGGTACACTGACATATCTTAGAATGCAGAACAACAGCAACAATGTCCATGTCTCTTTCTTGCTCGGAAAGGCTAGAGTTGCTTCATTAAAGCAAATCACTATTCCGCGTTTCAAACTCACTGCAGCTGTTCTCGCAATACGTGTGGACAGCTTAAAGTGGAGTTACAGCTTCCTCTTGGAAAATCATGGTTTTGGACTGATAGTACTTCAGTTCTGAAGTAGATTAGAAATGAGGATAGGAGATTTCAAACCTTTGTGGCAAACAGGATATCTATCATCCGCAGATCAACGGATGTCTCTCAGTGGAGGTACGTTCATACCACCCGGAATCCTACAGATGAAGCTTCAAGGGGGTTAACAATAGATAGTTTTTTGACAAACCGAAGATGGATGGAAGGCCCTGAATTTCTGTGGGAATCCGAGGAAGCCTGGCCAGTAAGCATCTTGGATTCCGAAATTTCTGTTGATGACCCAAAAGGTAGAAAGGGAGCTCACAGTTAATGCAGTGAATGTTGAAGACACACTAAATGCTACTAAGCCACTAATTCTCAACTTTTCTGACTGGAGAAGATTAAAGAGTTCAGTTGCATGGATCCTGAAAATTAGGAAGTCTCGACTGGAAATGAGCCGAAAAAGAAAACAATTCAGTCAAAAGGATGCAGACACACATGAAAAGGCAGAACAGGAAAAGCAGCGCCTTAAAACTACATTTGAAGAACAGAGTTTGACTCCATAGGATCTTGCAGATGCAGAAATATCCATCATTAGCTTTGCTCAAAAGGAAAGATTTTCAGAGGAGTTTGGTGCATTATCATCGGGCAAATATGGAGTGAAAAAGGAGAGTACGATCTACAAACTGGATCCCATTTTGGAGGGTGGATTGCTTAGAGTTGGAGGGAGATTGAGTAAAGCTGCCTGAAGATATAAAACATCCACTCATCCTATATAAAGACCAACATGTGTCCTCTTTAATACTAAAGAGCATTCACGAACTGGTGGGCCATGGTGGGAGAAACCATGTGCTCTCCAGATTACGGTACTGGATTATCAGTGCCAATGCAGCAACAAGAAAAATCCTTGTCCAATTGTGGCTTCTGTACGCGCCACAGAGGGAAATTGGTTGAGCAGAAAATGGCCAACTTACCCAAAGAGAGACTCATTCCAGATCTTCCCCCATTCACCAATGTGGGGGTTGATTATTTTGGACCAATTGAGGTCAAGAGGGGACTTAGCCTAGAAAAGCGCTATGGAGTCATTTTTACTTGTATGGCATGTAGAGCAATACACGTGGAAGTTGCTCACTCTTTGGATACGGACTCATGTATCAATGCAGTGCGCAGGTTTGCTTGTAGAAGAGGACAAGTTTCTAATCTACGAGCCGACAATGGAACTAACTTCATTGGTGCTGAAAGGGAGCTGAGAGAAGCTCTTGCTGTTTTAAATCATCAGAAAATACAAAAGGCCTTTTTACAAGAAGGGATAAAGAGGAGCTTTAACACACCAACAGCTTCTCTTCATGGAGGTGTGTGGGATGGATGGTTCGACGAATTCTAACACCAGTTTTACATCACCAAACTCTGAATGATTAAGGATTCCATTCAGTTTTCCCTGCTCCATCTATGCTGCACAGCTAAGTCCTATCCTCATCATCATCACCTCCTCCGTATTTAAACCTGGGCTGACCACCTCTTCAGCGCCGGTTCGTTACCTACACTCCCGTGGGAACTGGTCCTGTACTAAGCTCTTCGGTTTTTCTTTAAACTTTGCTATGTACTTAGCTTGTGTTTCTGCCACAGCTATCGTGTCCCATCTCGACTCCTGTGCTGCTTCACCAGATGCTCTTCGATTCCCATCATCTCTCACATCGCCTCCCTTGCCGTTTTTTTTTATATGCTGAACTTTCAGTCTCTTGTGGTCGTTCTGTGTCCGGGTCCAACAACTACTCACAACACCATGGTCCCCTTACTCGCAAACAAGACCCCAAGGTATTTAAAGAGAACCATGCCCTCAGATTTAGAGGTGCTGATCCTCATCCCAGTCGCTTCACACTCGGCTCCGAACCGATCCAATGAGTGCTGAAGGTCACAGACTGATGATGCAATCAGGTTTGTGAATTTATGTTTATGGAAGTCTGTGAGCCGTTGCAAAACAAATACTGTTATTAGTGAAGGGAATATCACTCCTCTGGTTGATACCAACTTCTGATGGCTGAAATCTAAAGGCTAAAACATTGTACAGTGTGTAACAACCTTAGAAAAAACACTGGTGGTCACTTCCGGTTGGAACATCAGCCATGACGGTCGCACAGTAGAGAGCTCCCGATAGAACCCGCGAAATTCAACCAAAAGCCCCTTTTATATCGTACATATAGCAAGAGTTTACTTTAAAGACTGGGGCGACTTTCCACCGTGAACGTTTAATTTGTTTTTGAAGCGTCTTGAGTAGTGATATACAGTTTTCGCCTCGACGGCCAAGGCTAACTAGAAGATGACAGACTTAGAGATTCTGCAAGAATTGAGGCAATTCCGCCAGGAGAATAGACCGCAGCTTGAGGAACTAAGAAGTGACATATCAGGTCTTAACAACAGACTGGTAGAGGCGGAAAACCGGATCGAAAAGGCCGAAGAACGGATACAAACCTCGGAGGATGCTGCGTTGGAGATGCTAAAGCTACACGTGTGGTTAGAGGAGAAGCTAACAGAAATGGAGAGCCACAGCAGGCGCGATAATCTAAGGATCTATGGGGTAGCTGAAAATACCGAAAAGGACTCCGTTGATATGCTGTCTTTCGTGGACAGACTTCTTCGTGAAGGCCTTCAACTGTCTGACGAAACACCTGATCTGCAAATTCAGAGGGCGCATCGCTCTCTAGGCCCACAGCCGGCAGCTGGTGCACCGCTTCGCTCTATTGTGGTCACGTTTTTGAGCTTCAAGGTGAAGGAGATGCTACTGCATAAAGCGTGGGGAATGAGAGGATTCAAATGGAAAGACAATCAGGTAAACCTCGATCATGATTACCCGCCATCGATCATCGCGAAACGGAAGGAATATGTCGACGTCCGAAAGGCCCTGAAAGCTAACAATGTGAAGTTTCAAACGCTGTTCCCCGCTAGGCTACGAGCGATGCACGAAGATGGAACCAGAATATATGACTCGCCAACTGAAGCAGCCAAAGACCTTGTGAAAAGAGGATACGTGATTGCGACAATGCCAGCACCGCCACCGGCATCTTTGACCGAACGGATAAAACAGCTGTCCTGGACCCGAGTGAATCGGCGCCCCAAGAAAGCTACACGCAACCCGACTCGAGACATCAGCTACAAGGATAAGCTTCGCCCATTCCGGAGGAACACCCTGGGCACAACAACGGACTGAATTGAGAACGACGCGGTGACCCTCCAAGCGATTTCAATTACTATTAAGTCATGGTGGTGAAAGAATTGCATTATCTGAATAAATGGGTTACGGAGGGAGAGCTTTCAAGATACTGTGAGCCAATAAGGACCCCCTTCGCTGAATCTCAGCTGAAGGGTTTTGCCTTAGAGCACCCCCCCCCCCCCCCCCCCCCCCCCCGGGATCTTAGGGTCTAAAGGGCAGACCCCCACATAGGAAGTCACCCTTTTGTTATTTTGGTAAGCTTTATGCAGTTCTGTCTGTTCATCTTTGGAATTTGTTTATTTTGTTGTACTCTGCTGTTTCGCGCGGGGAGGGGAAGAGCACCATGTCTATTTGTTTGGTTAACTATTGATTTGGTCACATGTTTAATAGATCTACAAAGCTAGTATCACTTAACATAAATGGCATACTTAACCCAGTTAAGAGGTCAAAAATGTTAACTCTACTGAAAAGGGACAAGGTCCAGATAGCATATATACAAGAATCCCACCTTAGTGATAGTGAACATGCTAAATTAAACAAAATGGGTTTCACAAGGGTATATTTCTCTTCACATGAATCAGGTAGACGTAGAGGAGTGGCGATCTTGGTGGACAACGCACTAAATTTCGAATTCATATCTGAACATAAAGATGTAGAAGGGAGGTATATTATGGTTATTGGCAAAATTGAGGGAACCTTGGTGAGTCTGTTCAATGTTTATATTCCACCAGGGAGTGATTGGTCATTATACAAACATGTACTTGAAACAATGACAACAAAGAGTCAGGGAGTGTTACTATGTGGGGGAGATTTAAACATTCGATTGAATCCCAAAAAAGACAGTTCAAGTGGCAAACCTGATACGAAAAAACTATATAAGAAAGTGAATAATTTCATGAAAGAAGTAGGAATAGTAGACGTATGGAGGGAACTGAACCCGACAGGGCGGGACTATACTCACTATTCTGGGGCACATAATGTTTACTCCAGAATAGACTTAATTCTGATGTTCAAAAATGATATGTTTCGAGCGATAAACTGCAACATAGGAGTAAGTGCACTCTCAGATCACAATCCGTTATATTTGTCACTTAATCTTAATGGCAAAATAAAGTCTACCCTATGGAAATTGAATAACAATATTCTGAAGGACATGGACATTAGGAATAAATTGAAGCTTGAAATTGAATCCTATCTGGAGTATAACGACAATGATGCAGTCTCACCAGGTATATTATGGGATGCTTTAAAAGCAGTTTTACGTGGGAAAATTATTGCAATTTCTTCTAATGTAAAGAAAATGAAAAAACGAAAATTACTAGACCTCGAGAATAAACTTAAAAAATTACAGAAAGAGCATTCGTCTTCTCCACAGGATTCGGTAAAGGCAAAAATATTCGAAATAAAGAAGGAGATAAATGAAATAACCACACAGGACATCCAGAAAAAACTTCTTTTTACAAAACGGCAATATCACGATACTGGAGAGAAAGCGCTTAAACTTCTGTCATATAGATTAAGGAAACAACAGGCGGAGAGAACAATTTTCAAAATTAAACACCCTGAAACAGGCCAAATTGAAACTAACCTGGAAAAAATACAACACTGCTTTGAGGAGTATTATCGGTCACTATATTCTCAACCACAATTAGGAAGTGCAATGGATATTGACTCCTTTTTGTCTTCACTAAATCTACCTAAAGTCACAAATGATCAGAAGCTAATCTCAAAAATTTATTATTAATTTTATTAAAAATTTCGGAGGAAGAAACTGTATCCGCAATTAAGAGATTAAGAAATGGAAAAGCCCCCGGAGCAGATGGATTCACTTCAGAGTGGTATAAACTCATGCAATATCATTTGGCACCAACATTAATGAAAGCATTTAATGGGGTGCTCGAAACGAAGACTATCCCCCCTTCATGGAGAGAAGCTATTATTTCAATTATCCCCAAAGAAAATAAAGACAAACTTGAATGTGGTAATTATCGCCCCATAAGCGTACTTAATATTGACTACAAATTATTTACTTCCATACTATGTAAGCGTCTCAAGATAGTGTTACCTGAACTTATACACAAGGACCAGACAGGCTTTATTCGACAGAGGCAGACGCAGGACAATATTAGGAAAACACTTCTAATAATGAATCATGCCAGGCAATGTAAATTAGAAACTCTTTTATTAAGTTTGGATGCCGAAAAAGCTTTCGATTCAGTACGATGGACTTTTTTATATAAAGTAATGGAGGAATTCGGGTTTCACTCTGACTTGGTTGGGACTTTTTCCGCACTGTACAACAAACCTACTGCCAGAATAAAAATAAACGGAGACCTGTCTAAATCTATTAAATTAGAAAGAGGAACCCGCCAGGGCTGTGGTACATCACCTCTACTTTTTTCTCTATTTATTGAGCCCTTAGCGCAGTGGATTAGACAGACCACAGAAATTCAAGGGGTTTCCTTAAAATCTGGCGTACAAAAATTGGCTTTATTTGCCGACGACTTACTAATATTCTTGACAGATCCCACTCACTCACTTCCTAAATTAATGAAAACACTGGAAGAATATGGCTCTTTCTCAGGCTATAAAATCAATGTTACTAAAACTCAGGTTTTAAAGCTTAATTACAATCCGCCCACAAAGATCAAAAAGACATACAAATGGAAATGGGAATCAAATAACATTAAATATTTGGGAGCTGTTCTGACAGTAGACCCATCTAAATTGTTTGATGCTAACTATGAGCCTCTAACCTCCAAAATTAAATCAGATTTACAAAGGTGGAACAATGTCCCATTTTTGAGTCTGCACTCCCGAATAGATTCAATTAGGATGAATATCCTCCCTCGGTTCTTGTACCTCTTTCAATGTCTTCTAATTTGGATAACTCAAACACACTTTGATGAATGGCATAACATAGTGGCAAAATATATTTGGCAAAATAAAAAGGGTAGGATAAAATATCAAACACTGCAGTTGAGGAAGGAGAAAGGGGGGCTAGGCCTTCCCTGCCAGTTTATTTGGCGGGCTGGAAAGAGGTTGAATTGTCTACTATGAAGGATATACCCGTTATGGCGCTTTTAAATGACAAAAAACTTCAAGTGAATAGCAATATAACTGATGATGTTATGTACGAATCTCTCTTGAACTCCTGGAACAGAATACTGCAAATATGTAACTTAAAAAAAGGGTCTAGAATTTTAAGGTGGTGTGCATATGATTCTGACTTCAAACCAAATGCCCTAGATGGAAGATTTAAAAGCTGGCTTTCAAAGGGAATTACGACCTATTACTCGTTTATGCATAAGGGAACATTTATGAGTTTTGAATTCTTACAGAACAAATATGGTTTAAGGATTTCTATAGATACTTACAGGTTAGGCATTATTTTGAACAAAATATAAAAATATCATTGGGGAAAAACAACTTGGGATTTCTACAGACTTTCTTATCACTGACAGCATCCTCTTCCCTAAGTGGGTTGGTTTCTGGGTTGTACAGGGATATCCAGCATGGGAAGAAACCCAGCACAGAGTACATTAAGAGGAGATGGGAAATGGAAAGTAGGTTACGAATTTCGAATGAAAGCTGGGTGAATATATGTAGAGTACAATGGAACACTACTAGCTCAAACACCTGGCGCGAGTTTTGTTGGAAGAACGTAATTAGGTTTTTTATCACACCTATTCAAAAGCGACATCTTGATGGTGGTGACGCATGCTGGAGGCTCTGTGGTTCCTCGGGAGCCGGCCATTTTCATATTTTTTGGGACTGCCCAATGTTAAGCCCTTACTGGCCACAAATATGTGAACATATTAATCATATATTTGGTAGTAAATTACCGTGCAACTTTGAAAATGTGTATTTGGGCAACGCTGATGTTAATAAATGGAGAAATAAGGACAAGAGGTTACCCAACCATCGAAGAGTGGCTCAACATAGTCCAGGAAATCTACAGTGTGGAAAGGCTCTCATTCACTCTCAGGAACCAAAGAGACACGTTTTACAAAATATGGTCAAAGTGGTCTGAGTATGTCAAACCCATAAGATCGGACTTTGTATGATTGTTTCAGTTTTATGTGAAAGAAAAATGTTTTTGTATGGATGCTCTCCCCATTGTTGTTCATATGTAAAACGGTTTTGAAAAATAAAGAAAAAATTAAAATAAAAAAAAAGAAGAAAAAAAAAGAAAAAAAAAAGAAAAAACACTGGTGGACACAAATGCACGACTCATAAAACAGTGGAAAATTTAACAAAAAGTTTACTTGTCAAATGTTTAAACAAAAAAAAGCGCTCACTTTGAGGATCAATTTCACAAAATCAAAGAACCAAACCGTCGCTTGAAGATCTGGCATGAAACTCTTAGCGACACTATCACATGGACAGACCAATACAAACTGGGATTAGACAAATTGAGATGAGGACTATTTATACAAGAGGTAGGGGAAAACAGGTGAAACCAATCAGGGGCGAGGTAGACAATCACAGTGGCGGGAAATTCACACAAAGGGAGGACGTCAGGGTCTGAAACGAGAGGGAAAGTGAATGCAAAATAAAACCGGAAGTGCACAAAAGAGACTAGACATGAGTAACTCGTCGAGACATAACAGTACCCCCGCCCCCCACTCTATGACTGACTCTGGCAGCCCAGGAGATCCTTGTCCACAACAAAGCGTTAAGGAATCCAAAAACGCTCCTCCAGACTGTAACCCTACCAGTACACCAAGAACTGCGTGGACAGCCAGGAGCTTCCGGACGGGAATGCACAAGACAGCCATTGACAATCCGGTGTGGGCGCCATGATTGAACAGCGTTCAAGGGGGCCGAGACTTCCTTCTCATTGGAAACAGGGTAGCGGTGAGAGACCCGTTGCAGCTGAGGGAAGGGTATTGTGGGCGTATTCTATCCAGGTGAGGTGGTCACTCCAGGTGACCTGGTTCTGGGAAACAAGGCATTGGAGACAAGTCTTGAGCTCCTGGTTGAGACGTTTGGTCGACCATTGGACACCTGGAGTGTCCAATGGTCACGTGGATGACACGTGAGCATGGAGGTGTGAGCCCAGTGGATAAAATCAAAGAACAAAAACCTGGTTGCTTGAAGATCTGGCATAGAACTATTGACGACATTATTACCTGGACAGAACAAGACAAACTGGCACAAGACAAAGGGAGACAAGGATTATATTAATACAAGAGGTAGGGGAAAACAGGTGAAACCAATCAAGGGCGAGGTAAATAATCAAAGTGGTGGGAAATTCACACAAAGGGAGGAAGTCTGGGTCTGAAATAAGAAGGAAAGTGAATATAAAATAAAACAGGATGTGCACAACAAGACTAGACAAGAGTTACTTAACAAACTTATTGCGACATTACTCAGTACAAATGATTATATTATAGGATGATAGGATGATTACTGGGGGCCTACATACCTTAGTGTAAATAGAAGTGCATGTGACTACATATTGACGTGAAAATTGATTTCTAGGTCCCATTGTCTCAATGCGCTGTACGACCATCATTAAAATGCTTCCATTCGGCCGCGGAGGAGAGTACCAACGTTAATCGGCACTGTTCCTGGCAAATAAAGGGGTCCATGACGTCAGCTATGTTGGTTCTTGTGTTAAAGGAATGCGAAGACCTTGTAAATAAAATGGACAAAGAGGCCATTTCCATTTATATCAATGTAGCAGAATAATCAGAGGATTAGGGTGTACCATTGCCTTGGTAACATAAACTTCTGTATAAACCGACTTCCAGCAGGTTGCGTTGGTGAGGTTTTGTAGAAAAGGAGAACGAGCAGTGATTAGCAACTTAACAAGGCAAAGAAACAGACGCTAAACAAGTCAAATTAACAACTTATTGCTTCATCCACATAAAGCACATTGTTATTGCAAGTTGAGTGACAGTGAGTTTTGTTGGGCTTGTTTTCTGTGACGGGTCCGATGTGGGGGAACTGTGGTAAAGGTAAATAACTAAGAAGTCTTCCAGTAGTTGGCTGGCTGCTTCCATGCTGTATTGGTTACATAGAATAAGCAAACCAGCCACAGTCAGCTGACCCACTGCCGTTGGATCCAACTGTCCCTCGCCCTCACTCTCCGCAGCTCCAGACAAAAACGTCTTTCTTAAGCTGCATCAGCCCGCTCTCTTCCCAGTGTGCCGCAACACAGTTTACGTCTCTACTGATATGTGTTGTCGTCAAGACAACTAACAACAGTTGCCGTTTTGTTTTTCTATTAATCAAATGGCCACGGGAAACTGTTCAAACTTTCTATCCATTTTATTTCCATGTTGAAGACAATAAACTTGCTAGGGAGATGGGCCTGGAATGTTAAGTGGATTAGGAAATGTGCTTGTGTGTAAGGCCACGGACCCTCAATTGTAGAAAGTCCCAGCTTTAAGTGGTTTCCAACCAAAAACTTGGGAACCACAACTTTATTTATGTTTTATATGTATGTGAATATATGTATTTCTATTTTAGCATAGAAAAACAAATGTGTTACAAATGAATATGCTAAACTCTCTTAAATTCTTTTAAAAAAAATAATAATTTACAGCATATAGAATGTAGGCCCTGACAGTCATAGGTTCATTAAGGTCTGGATAAAAATATTCTCAATTACCATGAATGACTAAAACACACAATACATAACTGTACAGTGCAGAGTGCAGTATACATGATTGTCTGATTGCAATCCATCATTGTCTGATTGCAAGACATTTATTCTGATTGGTTTGACCTGGAGAATGAGTTTCTAACAGTAGGCTTAGATATTATAGATTAGTTACAATTTGGGTTTCATCTGGTCTTTGATGGAAGATGAACCACATTCTTGTCTTGAACACTGAGCAAAAGAATGGTTCAAACAGATCAACTGAAAGCTTGATGATTTATCTGCCTGAAGAGAGCATGATTTAAAATGTATTGATGCCTTCTGTATGCATAAACATCACCAGGGTGTTTGTTTTCCGTTAATAATAAACATGGTCTCAGTTTTATCTCTTTCTCTGACTAATATGCAACTTTGCAGTCTGCACACCATCTACAAAGGGGTGCAGAATGTTACTCCGTCACAGGATTTGGTCTGCTTGTCATTACAGTTGTAAAATGTATTTCTGTCACATCGTGGATATCTGCTGGCAGATAAACCCAGGCAAATAGGAGTCAGCTTAATGAAAGCAAAGCACATCTGCCAGCGAGGTTCTGCCTTTCATAATTTGGAATCTTACAGAAAAGATAAGTCTTCTTTTTTGTAGCCAGGATAAGTGGGCTTTTCATCATTCTTTTTTTTTTAATCCTGAAGAGAGCAGAAACCAGGTCTTGGCATTCCAAAAGCCAAAGTTTGTCATAAGGACTGCAGAAAGTGTCACTGTTTATGTGTGCTGCTTCCCATGGGAGATACTGGTTTCAAATGAGTGCTATCATAAGAAGTAAAAGCTTTCTTGTGAAAAGGTAGGCCCCCTCCTTTTCCCCAACGCGCTTTATATTCCCTGTGACAATTAAACTGACTACCACGCGCGTACACACACACTTAGCATCTAACGTTCGTAACTACATGCGGTGCCGGCAACTGCAGCATAATTCATTAAAGCGCGATCTTAAGTTACACTAACTTTTAGTTACTCACCATCTATAAACCACATAGCAAACGAAGTGGTAGCCCACTTCATTCTGTGAATCCATACATTGTGCACACAAACATTAACAATACAATAACAGCACCTACTTTCACTCCCTGGTCCCGCATCAATTTGTTTGCCTAAGCAATATCAGCCCCATGACAATGGTTATTTTATTCCCTGTTTGGGAAAGTGTTTATTTGCTACTGTAACAATTTGTATTGCAAGTTGTTATTTAATTCTAGGCAAAGAAAGAATGTTATTATTATCATAAGTACTGAAATGTGGGATGAACTATATTTCAATGTATGTGTTTGATGGATAGAATATCTGCTAAATCACTTTGCATAACGAAACACTGTCAAGTTGGTTTCTACCAATTTATTTATTGGTATATTTACTTATTTGGAGGGCTTTAATTAAAGCAAGGGTTTTATGCCCTCAAGGGTGAGTCTGTTGCCTGTGTCTTCAGCCCATCACCACTCAACCTCAGTATGTCCTTGTCGCCACCATTCTGTGTGGACGTGGGCCGCAAGGCCCATTTTTCACAGTTGGTGTCAGAAGTGGGATTGTGGGGGCAGCCTCTAGCGCACCCATTAAGAGCGTTGACCCAATGTTCGCTCAGTCCTACAGCAGTCCGGGTTTGAATCTGACCTGCGGCCCATTGCTGTGTGTCATACCCCCGTCTTTCTCTCCCTTTCATGTCTATCCTGTGCCTATAATAAAGGGAAAAGCACCAAAAAATAATCTTAATAAAAAGAAGTGGGATTGTGGTGTCCTCGCGGACACTGAGGGAGAGGCCCAGGAGATGGGTCTAGCTAGGACAGGAAATGTTGGTTAGACAACTGGCCAAGGATTACATGCGGTTGACACTGGTGTTGACACTGGTGACACAGACCTTGCGACTCTGTACAGCCTCATACAAAAGTCAGTGCAGACCCATTATCGCAAGTTGTTTAAGCAGGAGCAGAGGTGGTGGATGAGCTGGAGCAGAGAGGTGGAGCCGCCAGCCATCCCACTGGCACCAGCAGACCCACAGATGGCTGCAGCACCAACGGCAGCACCGTCTCCAGTAACGGCGACCAGAGCAGCCTTACCAAGGCTGGAGGAAGGGGACGACGTGGAGCAATACCTAACTACATTTGAGAGACTGACTACCATCCTACAGGTGGCCCCAAGATGATTGGGCTATTTTCCGGGTGCCGTATCTGACCGGTAGGGCACGGGCATCTTGACAAAATAGGAAATAAGTGCAGAAATGTACCAACAGAGGTTTAGGGACCCAAACCTACAACCGGGGAAGACCCCAAGAGAGTTTTATAACCGGCTAAAAGACTTGTACACCAAGTGGATTAAGCCAGCCAAAAAAGCTGTTGAGGAGATTGGGGAGGTCTTTATTTTTCAGCAATACCTATGCTCCCTGTCTCCAGATGTGTGGGTGAAGGAACATGACCCACACACTGGACACAAAGCAGCAGAGCTTGTTGACTTTTTCCTGGCTGCTCACCGTGGGCCAAAGGATATCCGCCAGCAAGACTCTCGTGCCACCCCACGTCAGAGTGTGCTATGTCAACGTAGATGAGCATGAGTACCCTATGGCCGAAATTTGTCTCCAGGTGGACAAACAGACCTATAGGCTAAGAGCTGGCATTGTTGAGGGGTTGAGTCACCCAGTGGTTTTAGACCAGGATGTGCTAATACTGCCAGAACTGGTGCAGTCTACTCTAACAGTGAGTATGGTTGCTACCAGGTCTCAGAAAAAGACAGATATCAAGAGGCAGTTACAGATGATGCCATATAGCCAAGAGGAGATCAGTACTCCAGAGAAGCTTAAAGCAGTGAAGACCCGTCACCAGTGCAGACGAGAAAAGCTGTTGGGCACTGTTACGGCTGAGTTAGAGCAGGACCCAGTTCCAGTTACGGGGAACATATGTGGGAAGTTCCCCATGATTTAAAAGAACTGCAGAGCCAAGATGAGTCACTAAAAGAGCTCTTCGGCAAGGCTAAGGTGAGCACAGACCAGACAGAAGCTCTTTGGGGAGAATTTTACTTTGTGCATCAGGGCCTGCTATATCACCAGCCTGAACGGAGCAGCAATGAGCAGCTAGTGATCCCCTGTAGCCTGAGGCCAAAATCAATAATCTTGGATTATGACATCCCCTGGGCAGGTCATTTGGGTAGTGTAAAAACACTCCAGAGAACAGCTGCCATATTATTTTGGCCAGGCATACACACCAAGGTATACAAATACTGCAAAACATGTCCCACATGTCAGATCTCAAGCAAGCACAAGGTCATGCTTTTCCCACTGCAGTTTCTCCAAGTTATTGATGTGCCATTAACCAGGATAGGGAAGGACATTTTTGTCCCCCTAGAGCACACACAGTAGGCCACCAATATATACTTGTTATCTGTGATTACGCCAAACGCTACCCCAAGGGTTTTTCCCTATGAAAAGTCACAGCTAAAACCATTGCCAGTGTACTTATACAGTTCTCCCAATTCAAACTCCCGTTTGTCCTGTCTCCACAATCCACATCAATGGAATGGCTGTTAAGCGTGTCTCCAGTTTCAAGTTTCTGGGGATCCACATCTCGGCGGACTGGTCAACCAACACCTCCTGCCTGGTCAAGAAGGCTCACCAGCGCCTTTTCTTCCTAAGGACACTGAGGAAGAATCAGCTTTCCTTGACTATCCTGGTGAACTTCTGTCGCTGTGCTATAGAAAGCATCCTGACCAACTGTGCAACAGCTCATTGTTCCCACTCCCCTCATAGACCAATAGACTCTCTTCTCCCTCCTCACACCTGCCTCCATCCTGTTATCTGCAATATTATACTGTTAACCTACACTGCTGACTGCTACTATAGTAACAACTGTTTATATCTGCATATTTTTTTGCTCTACTTACCTTTTTGCACTTCTTACATTTCAATTTGCACTGCTGACTATTTACAGTACCAATAGTTTACATATACATCTGCAATACCGTACTTTAACTGTAATATGCAATTACTTTCCACTGCCCTTTAATTCGGATAGCTTCTGCCCAAACTTTATTTGTACTACCTTAAATCATTGTTGTACTGCTCATTTTAGCCTAACTTATTATATCTATCTGTAAAAATTCTGTCTATAATAATAGCCGTCTGTATATAGATTCATAGTACATATTTACCTGTTAACTCTGTAAACAATTAGTATATTATGTTGTATATTATATTCAGTGCATATCCAGCTGTACATCATGCTCACAATACTTGTCTATATTTTATATTCATAGGACAAACCCATCTGTAAAATTCTGTTTCTAATAGTATTCATTTCTATATTTATTCAGTACATATCCATGTCCTGCACTTATGAAACGATTGTATATCCTGCACTTACTGCTAAGCACTTCTGGTTAGACCCAAACTGCATTTTGTTGCCTTGTACCTGTGTAATGACAATAAAGTTGAATCTAATCTAATCTAATCTTTGGTCTACAGGTGAGGAGCCCTCTTGATCTCCTCAGACATTCCTGGGAGTCAGCAAAGCCTACCACCACCAACATCCTCACTTATGTCATCACCATGATAGAGAAGATGGTAGTGATGACCAACCTGGTGAACAAACCCAGACCAGCTGGTAAGATTTTCACACTTCTTCACACAAAACAATATTGCCTCCAGACAGCTCTTAAGTTTTAATAGCTGCAAATAATGTTGGTGATTGTAATCCTACATACATTAGATCTGTAATACCACTTTTTTTTGAGTGTCTGAAACTTTCTTGCTGTATTTTATTTTGTAATTAACAAAAAGGAATTTTGGTATAAATCAATATTAAAATTAAGATACACACACACACACACACACAGACATTACAACCCCCCCTCTCATGATCAGTGAGACAGAATAATGAGCAATACAGAGCATACTTCAGCTGACACTGCACCACCAGTCAGAATTTGCTTAACCTTGCAGGACAGGGAGGGTCAAATCAGTGACCATGAAAACAGTCTCTCTCTCTCTCACTCTCTTACTCTCTTACCCACTTACTCAATCACAGACACACACACACTGGGTGTTTCCCAATGTCAAGGAAGGATCCTTGAAAGCCTGAATTTTGAGGATGCCACGTCATCAACGTCATCAA
>NC_048428.1:4196577-4198716 GCF_013103735.1 Etheostoma cragini | reverse complement strand
ACGTTTTCAATGAATAGAGAGAGGAGTTGCTCTTGACATTGAATAGGTCAAAGAATTCGGGCCTTACCAATGAACGGTTGCTCTGGTCGTCATGTATGGCATACATGTTGATGGCCTTGTCGCGCTGCCCCTTGGGAAATACACGGACCAAGCATATTTTCGAACAGGACATTGGTGGCTGTCCTTCACCGGAAATCTCGGTGCAGCGTGATGTGACTGTAGGCGCGGACGCGAGTTCTTCTCCTTCCTCTTTTTTCTCTGCCGTAGAAGTAGGAGTTGGAACTTTGGGCGTCTGAGGTGCCGGACCGGGGTGCATGGCTGCGATATGGCAGTCGCTTTCACACTCGCTGCATTTGAGAAAAACTTTACAGTCTTTGGCCAAATGGGATGTTGATGCACAGCATCTGTAGCATATCCCATTTTCACGGAGGAATAACTTCCTTTCCTCGAGTGTCTTGGCTCTGAATCCACGGCATTTCTTCAATGGGTGTGGCTTATGATGGATTGGACAGTTCTTGCCAGGGTTCTCGGCCTGCTTTGAGGAGATGTCAGACTCAGTCTCTGCAGCAACGTCGGTTTTGTGGACTGATACAGGCACTTTTCCGCTCCGATAGCCTGACTTATCTTTTGCGGGAAGATTACTACTGTTGAGAATGGCAAAACTTGGGTCGTTCCTGGTTTCTGCTTCGTGGTAGACAAATTCCGCAAAGAAGGAGAATGGGGGGAAGCACCCGTCGTATTTGTCTTTGAACCTAGAGCCTCGTGTTATCCATTTCTCCTGTAGGGCATGCGGAAGTTTCTCTACTATAGGGCTGATGCCCCGAGAGCTATCCAGGAAAGCTAACGCAGGTAAGTATCCGTCCTCTTTCGCGGATAGAAACTCCATAAGGAGGTCTCCGAGCTCCCTTAGTTTGACATAGTCCTTACTGGCGATCTTAGGGAACGCATCCAGTTTCTTGAAAAGAGACCCTTCAAGTACCTCAGGCGCTGCATATAACTTCATCAGCCTATTCCATGCGTTGCTCAGTGCTGCGTTGGGATCGTTGACGTGCACCTGACGAATTGTACGAACATGGCAGGATGACTCCTTGCCTAGCCACTTAGTCAAGAGGTCTAATTCTTCGCTGGCTGAAAGGCCGAGACCTCTGATGGCGTTGTCGAAGGAAGACTGCCATGCCCTAAAACTCTCAGGGCGATCGTCGAACTGGGTGAGACCGGTAGTCACTAGCTCGCGACGTGCTAAGTACTTCACGAAGTATGTCATTCCAGGTGTCTTATGCTGATCGGCAGGGTTGGTATGCTGGTGAGGGACGTAGGGTCGAGCTGAAGGGTTTAAGTTGCGGCCAGTAAGACGATGAGGTGAGTAGAATTGAGCTGAATGGGCCATCTTATGTAGCTGTTGTTTAAAGCGTGACTCACCTTCATTTCGATCAGTCGTTTTAGCGGGAATGGGTGGCGTAGAAGGTGTCACGTTGGGAGGCCGAACGGGCACTTCGTGTGAGATGGCAGTATTTTGGGGGGAGGGCTCTACTGCAGGAGAACCGGTTGGAGTGCCCCATGAAACTAGGGTTTCGTTAGCTTGACTGGCTGAAGGTGCATGGTCATCGTGGTCTGAGGGTTGATGTAACTCATTCTGTTCTCTTACATATATTCTTGTACGACCCTCTATCTCCGACCTTAATGATCTCGCACTGCCATGGGTATTGCCTGGACCTTTAACCTGTTCTTCGGCAGCCTCCAAGACGTCTGCTTGCCTGCTGGCAGCTGCTGCTTCACGCTGGTGTGCCAAAGTCTCCAGTTCAGCATCAAGTTTTGCTTTTTCGAGATCTGCCTTTGCCTGCTCCAATTTTAACTTTGATTCTTTCTCGGCCAACTCGACTTTTAATTTAGCTTCCTTCTCTGCGTATGATGCGCGTACGCGCGCTGCTTCTGCCTTTGCACGGGCCTTGGCTGCTGCACTAGCTGAAGATGCGTTTGAGCGCACGCTGGCTCTGCTACTGACATTAGATATGTTGTCGTAATCCTTACTTGTTGCCATGATGTGTGTTTTTCCTTCTGTCCTTATCTGTCACTGTAGTTGGTGTTGAACCAGCTGCTCACTCGTCTTTTTACTGTACTGCCCTCCTAATGGTGTGCATA
>NC_048428.1:4190844-4196477 GCF_013103735.1 Etheostoma cragini | reverse complement strand
CAGGAAGTTAAAATTTAGGAAAAAAGGAAGCAGGAAGTAGTTTAACACATGTCCCTGCCAGTTAACAAAGAAGTCAGCCGATCATGGAGTTGTTTTCTCATCAGTCACCATCTGTTCATTTTAAGCCATAGTAAGCATCGTCTGTAAGTGAAAATGCGTTATCTACAAGGACATCTTTCAGTTTTGATGTATATTGATGAAAATGTTTATATCGCTAGATTAATATCTAGATATTGTTTAGTTATCATTGCTCAGCACAGGATATGCTCATAGTTTCATGTATTCAAGACATCGAAGATACCTGCACTTTATTTTTTATTATAATTCATGTAAGTTTGGCTCAATATTCACGCTTTAGTAATTGTATAAGAATTTCATTTGGCTTTATCTCTGTATTATTTCAGTTTTACACCTTGTCTGACAACAAAGAGTCTTCAGTAAACTTGGAGCTTGAGACGCTACATCCTGACTCTCGCGTCATCAGTCACGGAGTTTGGCTGGCTGTCTAATTTTGGTTATGCACACCATTAGGAGGGCAGTACACACACACTCACACAAACCTGGTGTGGAAATGAAAAAAAATAAATAAATGATCACACTGATCATAAAAAAATGTTGGTGATTGTAATCCTACATACAGTAGATCTGTAATTTGTTAAATAAAAATGTAATTTTGAGGGCATCTGATAACACTAATCCCATGGTAATTAAACCACTTTCTTTCCCCGAGGTGCTGATTTAACTTATTTTGTAGTCATTTTGGGCACTAGGGCTCTCAAAATTTCAAAGAGGCTCTGGGAAATTTTCTATTACTTACTTGGCATACTGTTGCAGTCTTCGTAGGATGTTGATTCATTGATCCATTACTATAGTTTGCATTGGGACAGGTTGAAAAACATAGCTATGGACAAGAAAATGTAGACTTTAGTGTAATATTGTGTTTAAACTAGGGATGAGCCGGATACTCAGCTAAAACGAGTATGAGGAACGAATAAAGCAATTTTGCCAAGTACAATTATTATACGAGTAATGCAAGTCAATATCTGTGCTCGGATTGAATAAAAGTCCTCATTTGGTGGCGGACTGTATGTACGTTCTGTGATAGGCTAGTCCCAGCGCCCCTCCCCTACACACAGATTCCTTGTGTTGCTGTGTGCCGCTTTAATCACTCTCACTCGCACGCAGAACACGGAGAAGTGAACAGCTCTCTCCCTCAGACACTCAAGTCCGCGGGACTTTTCCGTTAACATTTAGGGTTTCTCCATCTTCAGGTTTGTTTTTAACTACTCCGGTTCGAACTAGTACTTACTTAATAACCAGTAGATTTCTGGTAAACGCGGGGTTTGTTTAGACATGCTGCTTGCGTTGCGTCTCTGCCTGTCGGAGTATTTTTTTTTTTTACATCCCCTGCTGGCTCTAACCACTTTTTTTTTTATCTGAAACTTTCTTGCTGTATTTTTTTGTAATTAACAAAAGGGATTTTTGGTATAAATCAATATTAAAATTAAGATACACACACACACACACACACACACACACACACACACACACACACACACACACATTACAACCCCCCCTCTCATGATCAGTGAGACAGAATAATGAGTGATACAGAGCATACTTCAGCTGACACTGCACCACCAGTCAGAGTTTGCTTAACCTTGCAGGACAGTGAGGGTCAAATCAGTTACCATGAAAACAGTCTCTCTCTCTCTCTCTCTCTCACTCTCTTACTCTCTTACTCTCTTACCCACTTACTCAATCACAGACACACACACACACTCACACAAACCTGGTGTGGAAATAAAAAAAAAGAATCTGATCATAAAAAAATTAAGTTAAAAAAAGAAAGTTATATTGCTTATGAAAACTCTTCTACATTACATTTTACGTCGTAATTGCAACCACATGTGTTGTATTCATTGTTGCAAAACTTGTTCTGTATATAGTTTGTTTGTTACCATGACAACACAATTGATCTGAAGCTCAATGCTGATGCTGTCATGTAAATAGTTTTCTAAACAGCAATAAATATAACAATTTATGATCAACCCATATCAATTGCAGGTTAAAGCGCCGCCCGTTTCAAGACAACCTGACCCACTTCCGGGTTAAATCCTGTCCACTTCCGATTTAAATCCTTCCCACTTCTGGGCTGTGTTCTACCAGCTGACAAAAGAAAAAAAAAAAACTGACGCGAGTCGCATTTAAACCAAGAAGCATGTCTGAAACCCCACGTTTACCAGAAACCTACTGGTTACTATGTAAGTACTACAAACCAAAGTTAAAAACAAAACCTGAAGCTGAAGAAACCCTGAACGTTAACGGAACAGACCCGCGGACCTGATTAACTGGGAGAGAGGGGGAAAGGGAGAGAGAGAGAAGGCACTGTTCTCAGGGATCTGAGTGAGCAGAGCGTGTGTGTGTGTGTGTGTAGGGGGGGGCCGCTGTGACTATCACAGAACGCAAACACGGTCAGCTGAGGAGTTTTATTCAACCCAAATACAGATATTGACTCGTATTACTCGTATGATAATTGTTCTCGGCAAAAGTGCTTTATCCGTACCGAATACTCGTTTCAGCTGAGTATCCGGCTCATCCCTAGTAATTACCATAAACATAACATGATTGATTCCACACAACGCTCTTTGGGGTGATTTTGGTGGGTCATTTTGGGGTGTCTTATTCAATTTTATAGCATTTGAAAAAAACAAATTGAAGTGGTTTTGAAATAGTATTGAGTACAAGTTGACCTATTCCAGTTTGTGATTATACGTCAACATACATTCGTTTCATTTTAATCTAAATAATTCCTAATTTCTGCTTTTGTAACTCAAACATTAAGTATACTTTCCTAAAAATTACGTTTATTGACCATAAATTCCCAAAATAATTGTAAAACTAAAGTTAATAAATTAGTGTTACGTAGTGTTGCAAACGTCACAAAATCGACAAAAGCTAGCAGGATTGCACAAGGGACAGCCATTTTGCTTAGTTGGTTGGTCCACTTTTGATTCAGAAAGAAATATCTTCAATAAAAAATGGATAGCAATTAAATTTGTTAGACATTCCTCTTCTCCACAGAATGAACCAATAACTTTAGTCATCTCCTGATTTAAATTTGTACTTGTAATCCAGTCAAGTTGGTGACTAAACACCTTCAAGACCAATGTAATCCATCAACCCCAGTTGAACATTGGTTAGTGGTAATTGGAAAATCATTAACATACTGAATTAAAATTACCATAATAAACATAACCTTCAAAACATCAGCGTGCTACCATTGTCATTGTGAGCATGTAAACTTTTAATCTTACCGGCCAGATGGTTTGTTACACAGAACCATCTGACAAGCCATCTCATCAGGCTAACTTCATCAAGCAATCAAGTCAACGAACCATGCTCTTGCCAAAACCAGTTGGAAGAAGAGCAAAAAATTGTTTCCATTGAGAAAAGCCTGCCTGAGAAAAGTGCGGTTTGCTCTTCTTTCAATAAATAAATACTTTCTAATATAACTGGTGTTATTTCAAGTGATTGAAGTTTGTTTTCCTATATTTTCAGTCTCTTCATTTACCCAGTCACAGCACTTAATCACTTGTTATTTTTAATGATGACAAGGGGAATACTCATGAGAATATGAGGAGAATGTAAGAAAAATACAAAATAATAAATTTCAGATAATTAACAGACAGACTTAAAACATGGTGAGATTAAAAAAAAGATGACTAGTATGTAGCTGGCTCTGCCTCAGTTACTTTTCATATCAGAAAATGTATATATACTGAACAAAATTGTAAACCTTTGCCCCAATTTTTCATGAGCTGAACGCAAAGAGCCTAAGACTTTTTCTATGTACACAAAAGGCTTGATCCTTTCAAATATTTATCACAAATCTGTGATGCACGAATTATGTGACACATATGTGAGGATGGTATTTTGTTCTGCTTTCAATACTGTCATAAAAAACAGTCATCATTACTACCATCATTACTAAAGTTAAATCAAACTAGAACTGCACGCAGTTTCAACGGGGTCCAAGCCTCCCCTCGCAAGTCGTCCCCAGCGACCCGGTGAGCGCACGAAAGTGGAACCCAAAGCGAAGTACAGGAGCTTTGCTTGGTCATGAAATGCATACACAATTACGCAGCAAAATTCTACATACAACATGTTGTCGTGGCCATCTGGAGATGCTACACACCGGGTTTCGTGCAGATCTGTCTTCATTGTAGCGCCACCTGCTGGTCAAAGTGTGTAATATTTGGTAGGTCTGGTCGGCTACCCACTGTACATCTACTCTGTTAATTTCAAGTAATTCGCTTTAGTGAAAGTGGTTAATCTGAACGTTGGCCCATAGGCCACGCCCACTTGAACATATCAGTACCCCACTGTAAGGACCACCTCAGGAGTGGGCCTACATGGTATCCATCAAATTTTGTAAAATTCGGATGAGCGGTTTATGAGCTATAAACTTGTTGTATTTATAGCGCCCTCTAGTGGCCAATGTTCGTCAAATTTGTTTCAGAGCGTCAGAGGGCCATGGCAAGGAATTTTCTCAAGTTTGGTTTTGATAGCATTTACTTTTGCCGAGATATGGCAAAGTCAATTTTTTCAACATTAGCTACACAAATTTGGTTGCCCGTAATATGCGCAATTTTTATTCTATAAAAAATCTTTTTACAACTTTTTGTCAAGGTCATCTGGAGATGCTATAAACCAGGTTTCTTGCCGATCTGTCACACGGCCTAGGACGAGTTCATAAAAGTTGGTTTTGCACTTGTCGCAATATTGCGAAAATAATTTTGAACAGAAATGGGCGTGGACTATATCATGCGACTCAGCTTGATGTAGTGAACACGTGGACATCAAGATTTTTTACGTTTGATGTATAATGTAGGAGTTAAAGGCAAAAACACATTTTACGTCATTGTAGCGCCACCCACTGATCAACATGTGTAATATTTGGTAAATCAGGTCGACTACCCACTGTACATCTACCCTGTAAATTTCAAGTAATTCACTTTAGTTTAAGTGGTTAATCTGAACGTTGGCCTATAGGCCACGCCCACTTGATCCAATCAGTACCAAACTGTAAGGACCACCCCAAGAGTGGGCCTAGATGGTATCGATCAAATTTCGTAAAATTAAGATGAGCGGTTCATGAGATATAAACTTGTTGTATTTGTAGCGCCCCCTAGTGGCCAATGTTCGTGAAGTTTCTTTCGCAGCGTCAGAGGGTCATGGCAAGGAATGTTCTCAAGTTTGGCTTTGATAGAATTTATTTTGGCCGAGATATGCCAAAGTCAGTTTCTTCAGAGTTAGCTACACAAATTTGGTTGGCCGTAATATGCGCAATTTTTATTCTATAAAGAATCTTTATACAACTTTTTGTCTAGCCAGTCTCGAGATGCTATGTGCCAAGTTTCGTGCAGATCCATTGCACGGTCTAGGAGGAGTTCGAAAAAGTTGGTTTTTGATAAATCGTGATTTTTCACCGGAAATGGGCGTGGCCTACATCAGGAGATTCATTTGGATTCAGGGAATGCGTGGATGTAAGTTTTTTTTAATATCCGATGTACAGTTTGGGAGTTATAGGGCCAAACGCGTTTTTTCTGGTATAGCGCCACCTAGTGTCG
>NC_048428.1:4183134-4190744 GCF_013103735.1 Etheostoma cragini | reverse complement strand
TCCTTACGAAAACAATAGGGTTCCACAGCCCTGCTGTGTGAACCGCGTATTGCTTGCGATTACTGCGGTGCACGCATCGTCGGGCTTGGACCCCTAATTAAGTATTTTTAATTAACACAATAGCAAAATACGAAACACAAAGAGAGCTAATGTGTGCTGCCTATATAAACAAAGATATTCCAAACAAAATTAAAAGAGCAAAGCACCCATTAACTTGCCAAATTATAACACATGTAAAATATAACCAAAAACAAAGACTTTAAGCAAAACAGGCTCTAACTAGTAACTCTCACCAGTTTTTAACAATAGCTTTTACCAACAGCTTCTAACAACAGTTTTTAACAACATCTTTTAAAACATCTTTTAACATAACAGCTTATAACAACAGTGTAGCTACCCGGACCGCATGGCGGACTGATCTGTACATTCAGCCGCCCAGACGGATATATCCAAGAGCACTTTTGAACTCTCACTGGGCTGATTGAAGGAAGTTGATTGGTAGGATCCCCAGCAGCCGCGCCAATCAACATCAAGGTCTGGAACCGGGAAGTGGGCGGAGCCATCACGCAGGCCAATCCTCTCCCAGCACCCACGCAGCCAAATTTACATAAACAAACACAATGGAATAAAAGAAGCCTAAACTTAAAGGCGGAGGCCGTAACATCCTCCCCCTTAAATTGCAAGCCATACGACTTGTTATTTTAAAATACACAGGAAGCAAACAGTAGCTACATCGGCATCATAGCCTAGATAAAGCATCAGCTACTACATTGTCGGAGCCTTTCTTATGATGTATCTTTAGGTTGTAATCCTTTAAAAGCAGAGCCCAGCGCATGAGTCGCTGGTTGTGGTTGAACATGCAAGACAGGAAAACAGTGGGATTACGATCAGTATATACAATGACGGGTAGAGCAGTGGAACCAACATAGACTTCAAAATGTTGTAAAGATAACAACAGAGCAAAAGTTTCCTTTTCAATAGTGGAATAGTTGGCTTGGTGTCGGTTGAATTTATGCGAAAAATATGCTACAGGATGATCAACTCCATCCATCCCTTCCTGAAACAGAACAGCCCCAGCACCCACCGCGCTGACGTCCACCTCAAGTTTAAATGGTTTGGAAAAGTTAGGCGCAGCGAGCACATGAGAATGACTAAGCAACACTTTAACGCTATCGTATGCAATCTGACATTCCTGAGTCCACATAAAGTCTACTTTAGGACTTGTTAGACTGGTTAGAGCGGGGGTCGGCAACCCGCGGCTCTAGAGCCGCATGCGGCTCTTTAGCGCCTGCCTATTGGCTCTTTTCCATAGCTTTTTCAAAAATGTTTGAAAATGCAAAAATATGGGGGAGAGAAATATATTTTTTGTTTTAATATGGTTTCTGTAGGAAAAAAACATGACACAAACATTATTAACGTTTTTCAATGCTGTAAAAATGTGTAGAATAAATATTAAATTTCAACATTTCTGTCAACGAAGATTTACGTCATAGCCTGCGACACACGTTTCTATCAGTAAAGCGGGATGTAAACAAAACGGCGGCTGTGTGATGGGCCATGGATCCCAAAGGGAAAAAGAGAGGAATAACTGAGGAGAACAGAGGATTCAACGTTTCTTGGACCGAATCATTTGCATTCATTGCCAGTGCGGAAGGATTGCCTGAATGTTTGCTCTGTAGCGAGAAGTTGTCAAATAACACAAAGAGCAATGTGGAAAGACATTTTCAGGGAAGGCATGCTACATTTTCAGACGAGTACCCAGTTTGTAGTGAGAGAAAAAGTGTAATTGCATTACTTCTGGAGAAATTAGAGGAGCGCAAAAATAGATTTAAGAAGTGGATTGCATCTCCAAACTCCACTACTGCTGCAAGTTTTGTTGCAACCCGGGAGATAATAAAACGCGGCAAACCGTTCACAGATGGTGACTACATGAAGGAGTCATTTATCAACATATCAGAACACCTATTTGCAGACTTCCAAAACAAAACCGAGATAATACAAAAAATTAAAGACATGCCTCTCTCCGCTAAGACAGTGAAGGAAAGGGCTATTAAAATGGCAGGCAACAACACCGATCAGCAAATCAAGGACATTAATTCAGCGCCAGCATACTCAATTGCCTGTGATGAGTCCTGTGATGTGATCGATATTGAACAGTCTGAGCTTTTATGCAGGTATGTGAACTCCGATGGGCCGCAAGAAGAAATGATCCAATTAATACCACTGAAAGGCCAAACACGGGGGGAGGACATATGGACATATATCAGGCTGTGCTGAAGTGTTTAAATGACAATGGGATAAACACCAACCACCTGATTTCAGCGGCTACAGATGGGGCACCCAGCATGAAAGGATCAAAAAGGGGGTTTGTGACTTTGCTACAGAAAGCATTGGATCGAAATCTGCTTGCATTCCACTGCATCTTGCATCAAGAGGCACTGTGTGCACAAACATTCCCGTCGGAGTGTATGGCGGTGATGAACCTTGTGATCAAGATGGTGAACAAGATAATTGCAAAAGCATTGAACCACCGTCCGTTCCGTGCATTGCTTGATGAAGTTGACAGCAAATATTCCAATCTCCTGCTACACAATAAGGTCCGATGGCTGTCCCGGGGTGAGGTTTTGCGCCGCTTTGTCGCTTGTTTAGAGCATGTGAAAACATTTCTGAAAAGCAAAGACCTATACTACCCGCAACTTGAAGATACCGAGTGGCTCGAAAAACTGCACTTTATGGTGGATATGACAAGCCACCTAAATAAGCTGAATGAAAGTCTGCAGGGGCGGGGAAACACTGCACTTCAAATGCTGGAAGCTGTTCTATCATTCGAGCGCAAGCTGACTGTCAAAGATATATGGGTGTCCAAATTCAAATGTCTGACAGCCGAGCTTGAAGACGTCACTCGCCAGAAAGCCCAGCTTGCCCAAAGCCACAAATGGAGCGAAATTGAAAGCCTCCCAACACCCGAGAAACTTGTCTATGACACATGGAATGCTCTTCCTGACAGTTATAGGAACATGAAGACATATGCATTTGGAGTATTATCCATCTTTGGATCAACATACCTGTGCGAGCAGATATTCTCAAACATGAACTACATCAAATCAAAATT
Source organism: Etheostoma cragini (assembly GCF_013103735.1). Classification (NCBI taxonomy): domain Eukaryota; kingdom Metazoa; phylum Chordata; class Actinopteri; order Perciformes; family Percidae; genus Etheostoma; species Etheostoma cragini. The sequence goes on along the minus strand of NC_048428.1, from coordinate 4,187,632 downwards.
TCGCACCCGCCTCACAGATGAGAGCTTGCAGTCCTGCGTCAAGATTAAAGTTACATCTTACATGCCCGATGTTGAGAAGCTGACCAGTGACGTCCAAAAACAGAAGTCACATTAAACGGGTAAGAACACAATCCAGTCATAGGCACATTTTTAGTAACAAAGTAGCTGTTTTTATAAAGTGATATCTGATTTTTGTCAGTATATATTTGGAATGACACTTGGGGATATTATTGTGTTTTGTTGCTCAGGTCCGAGCGTAGATGCGGTGGTTGCGAGTCAAAAGAGAAGAGGACGCTGCTTCGTATTACTCCTGCACTGACTTGCTTGACATTTGCACAGACGTCAAACTTGAACTGTATTTATTTGATTTTATATAGGCCTACTTTACCTTTTCAAAAGGCTGATGTTTTTTTTTTTTTAAATGTAGGCTGCGTTTTATTGCACTCTGTTGCCCAGATTGGGGGCGTTATGCACGTTCCGTTTTGTTTTTTCGAATCCTCAAAATAAAAATGACATCAAAATTCTGATATCCTTATTGCATTTCTTTAATTTCATCAAAGCAATGAAACATAACTGATTAATATTGTAATGAAGTTAAATTTGAGGCGGCATCGCACAACAGAGTAGTCACGTGGTGCGTCATTCTCTACAGGATGCACTGCGGGAAAAATAAACCTTTAATCACGAAGGCTCATTATGTATTTGTAGTTAACTTTCATTACTAACTGTCATTTCGACAGTAAGCTAATATAGCTACTATAGGTACATACAGCGTTGCCTTCAAAATAAGGCTTCTATAAGGCTTTTATTTTTTTGCGGCTCCAGACATTTTTGTTTTTTGTTTTTTTGGTCCAATATGGCTCTTTCAACATTTTGGGTTGCCGACCCCTGGGTTAGAGGATCAGCAACACTGGAGAAGATACGAAAGTAACTCCTGTAATAACCAGCCATCCCTAAAAACTGTCCCAATGCTGGGGCAATCTCTCATAGCGGCAACTTTAGCCTCGACCCTGTCCCACCTGCTGTCCAAGATAAGTAATGGTAGCTCTCAGATTAACATTTAGCCAAATTTAGGGTCAGTGTGGCGCGGGCCAAACGTTTGAAGACCTTTTCCAACACGCTCATTTCCCAGGTCTCTGCATAAATCAACAAATCATCTAAATAGGCATCACAGTTGGGCAAGCCTACTAACACAGAGTCAACTAACCTCTGAAAGGTAGCGGGTGCATTGCACATACCAAATGCCATTACCCTGTATTGACAAAAGTTATCAGGGGTAACGAAGGCTGAAATTTCAGCGGCAAGGTCCGTTAAAGGTACCTGCCAGTAACCCTTTAACAAATCTAGTTTACCAACGAACTTGGCAGCAACCAAATTGACGTCTTTGACGGTGACGCCGTTTACTTTACGAAAATCTGTAATGAACCTTGGAGTTCCATTCAGGCTAAGCTTCCAACAAACAAGGGGAACTCCAAGAGCTGGCGCTTACAGTGGCTAATTTGTTGTTAAGGAGATACTCTACCTCCTGCTTCATCAGTTCTCGCTTGAAAGGTTTAACACGATAGGCATGCTGCTTAATCGGCCGAGCATCTTGCACGTCTATGTCGTGGTTAAGCTGTAGGGCAGGACGGAAGTCTCTGAACAAACAATACCAAAACCTGATCTCCTGGCTCAAAATGAGGGCGCACAGCTGCGCGGTCGTAGTAACGTTTTATCACTGTTTCTGACTTCCTAAGGTTGTCTATAGCAAGAACATTAGCACGCTGCAAAAGCTCGCAAAATGTACGGACATAGTCTAATATTTTCTGTTTGGGAGAGGCTTCGCAGAATAATATTTGATCATGTAGAGATTTAAGTGGGCCACGGGGCATGTGAGCAAAAACTAGTTCAGCCAGGCTGAATTCAGTAGCCTCCTGGACTGCATCTCGCGCAGCAAACAACACAAACGAAATCCCCTCATCCCACTCCAAAAGTGGAAAAAAACGTTGTCAAAGCCTTAACTACTGAACTAGCGATGGTTTTTCGGAGCAGAATAGCTTCTGGAAAGCGCGTGGCGGTGCACATAATAGCTAGTAAGTATTGATTTCCAGTTTTGGTTCGAGGCAATGGACCAACACAATCAATAATTATGCGCTCGGAAGGGCTCTCCAATTACAGGAACAGGACGTAATGGCGTGGGAGGGACAGCTTAGTTAGGCTTCCCTACGATCTGGCATACATGGCACGTTCAACAATGTTCAGCAACATGTGCTTTAAGACGAGGCCAATAAAAATGCCTAAAAATAGAACGATACGTCTTGTTTTATACCCAAATGCCCAGCCCATTTACTTTCATGTGCCACAGATAACACGTGCTGTCGGCATGGTACAGGTACCACTATCTGGTAAACTGAATCACAATCTGAATCATTATTCAACAACGAGCATCATTAACGAACCAACACATCACCATCGAAAAGGTAGGCTACTTTCTACAACAACAATCCGTCAGTGTAGGTTCCACTCTCTGCAGTTCACTAAAATGGGACTGGGAAGGTTTCATCTCCAGCTAAGTATGGCAAAACTGGGTCAGCTGGTTGCAGTTTACCGTTGGCCACATTCGGCGCTAAGGTGCCAGGACTCTCACTCTCTTCCTTTGTCTCAGAGAAAATCAAGGGAAACATTGTGTCAGACAAGGAAAACATTTTAGAGTCTTTTTCAAGCTTTTGTTCACGTGCACGACTTACAGCGCAGGCCAAAAACACATTTAGCGGAGCCTCATTAATTTAGTGTGTCACAATACACAGAGGTTGGTCTAATACTTCCAAAGTGGGCGTAACTTTACCTTCAGCAATATCATTACCCATTAAGACCATTATACCTTGGATCGGCAGTTGGTCCCACACTGCAATAGGGAAATGACCTGTAACAAGAGTGGACCGGATGTAAATGTAGTGTACCGGTCTCGGCACATATCCCATCTCGACTCCTCGGATTATGTCACTAAAACGACAAACGAATGACCAGAAAAAGGCAAAGTTTGTGCAAGGATTACAGATTGTGAGCAGGCAGTATCTGTCAAAACACGCACGGAACATTCATCACCTGTCTCACCCGTTAGCAACACTTTGGCGTCAAACAAAAAGGGCTTAAAACAGTCATCAATTGGCTGAACTAATGAGCGTGTGTTCACACAGCCAAGATCTGTTTTGATTAACCCCACTCCTTTTGGTTGAGTAGATCGAGAAGTCTGAGCCCTCTGTTGCAGAATCTGACAGTTGGCAATCACATGTCCTACTTTATGACAGTAAAAACATTCTCTTTCCTCCTTTTTTGTTGGAGTACAAAATGTGGTTGAGTTCGGCGGAGGGGTCGAAGCACGATGTGACTGTTCCACCGGAACAAAAGGAGATTTGTGTGTCAAAACATTCTCAACAGCCAACATAGCAGCAGAAGAAATGTTATTCACCTTCTGTTTATTCAGGTATACCACAATGGGATCTGGTAAACATCTTTTAAAGTCTTCCAGTAGAACTAATTCCCTTAAAGCACTATAGTCAGTGACTTTACAAGTTTGGCACCATTTATCAAATAGCGCTGCTTTCTCACGGACAAACTTGAGGTGCTTCTGTACAGAGGTTTTTCTGTTATTTCTAAACTTTTGTCTGTACGCTTCAGGCATGAGCTCATATGTTTGTAATATTGCAGATTTCACAGTCTCATAATCTAAACTCTCTTTTACAGGTAAGGAAGCAATAGCAGCTTGAGCCTTACCAAGGACTTTACACTGAAGTAAGAGTGTCCAAACCTCAGGTGGCCAGTGCAGTGCAGTAGCAATTCTCTCAAATAGGTTAAAATAGGAATCAACTTTGCTCTCAGGGAATTTAGGGACAAAAGAAACATTCTTACCAATATCAAATACTATTTTAGGCATCGTTTTAGCAGTGGTGGAGGGGATGCCATACCTGAACCATTAGAATAGATCTCAAGAGAAGATCTTTTAAATTGGATATAAACGTATTTAGTATGAACGGGTCCAGTACGGGTCGAACGGCGGATACACACATCGTGTGTATGAAATGGCTGTATCATCACTGCGCTGTATTTTTTTGAACTATGATATTCTGGCCATGGGTCACATCTCTGGCCTAGGTCCAGCAGCCTCCGTCTCACAAGCTATTACTCTACAAACTGAAGTTAGTTGCATTTAATAACCTCTTCTGTGTTCTTCGCTGTGGCCGCCGCAATCGCAGAGTTACCCGCGGAAACACTAGTACAAATACAGGTTTGCCCCTCATATTTAACAATATACAGGTGTGTTAATAATAGGGATGAGCGAGTACAGCATTATCTGTATCTGTTTACCACATGAATTATCTGTATCCGTACTACAATACGTTTGCTACAATAAATACAACAAAGTGGTTGCAATTATTAAGTAAATTGTAATGAATAAGTGTTTTCTTACTCAATAATATAACTTTCTTTTTATAACTTTTAATCATTTTTTGGGGGGGGG
>NC_048428.1:4173646-4183052 GCF_013103735.1 Etheostoma cragini | reverse complement strand
GAGAGAGAGAGAGAGAGAGAGAGAGAGAGAGAGAGAAACAAAGAGAGACAGACATATTTGTAATATTATTTATTTATACCGCAACTGCCTTTTATTTATTTTTTATAAAACACAGCAAGAAAGTTTCAGACACTTAAAAAAACTGGTTAGAGCCAGCAGGCAGTTTAAAAAAAAATAAAAAAATAAAAACTCTGACGGCAGAGATGCAACCCGAGTCGCATTCTACTAAGCACTATGTCTGAACAAACCCCACGGTTACCAGAAGTCTCCTGGTTGCTAGATACTAGTTCGCGGCGAAGTATAAAACAAACCTGAAGCTTGAAGAAACCCTAAATGTTAACAGAAAAAGCCCCGTGGACCTGAAGGGGAGAGAGCTGTTCACTTCTCCGTGTCCTGGGTGCGAGTGAGAGGCACACAGCAACAGAAGGAATCTGTGTAGGGAGGGGCGCTGGGACTAGCCAATCACAGAATAGTGTAGGGGAGGGGCGCTGGGACTAGCCTATCACAGAATAGTGTGAGGGAGAGGCGCTGTGACTAGCACTGTGACTAGCCTATCACAGAACGGAGACACAGTCAATGGAGAATTTCATTGAATCCGAGTACAGATATTGGCTGTGTCTCAAATCGCGCACTTACGTTAGTGCCCTTCACAGAAGTACACTTCGTGCACTACGTACTGTCTTGCATAGTGCGTAAATTTCAACAGAGGAGTGTTGTCTCAAATCGCGCACTGCCATGTGCACTTACCGGAAATGACGATCACATTTCATCCCTTCTTCTTCTGTATAATTGGGAATTTCACCAAGGGGGGGGAAGAGCATTCCAGTCTGCTATTGTTTTCGTGAAAAATAATTCCTGCTTTGTTTTTGATACTTAAACAAAAATAAATGTGGTTTTTATTTGCTCCGTGTCACGCCAGGATGACGACAGCAACGCCGCCGTCATTCCCCCCCCCCCCCATTAGCTGAAAACTGTACAAACTTTATTGGAATATTCCTTCTTGATACTGCACTCTTTTCAACTAATTAATTATTCCTATTCTTTGCAGTCCACTCTTTTATGTATATGTTTATGCTTTAAAGATAAGTAACGTTAATATTCATTCATTCATAACGTTACTCTTCATTTTAATGCTCAACGGTTTCATGAGGACATCCGTTTGGCCCAGAGATAAGACTGTTGTTGTGAAGCATTAACCATACAACTTACCTAAGAGTCAAAACATCATTACATATTTTATATAAGTTGTATTTTTGTTCTAAATTATCTTCATACATGACGATACAATAGTGAAAGCAGAAGGAACAGAATTGACATTTAAATAGATCCCACTTTGTATTGCTCCGTTTGTCTCGCTATCGCGTCTTCGGCCGCCATTGTCAAAAGTTTTTCAACTCTTGTTAGCTCCGCCCCTTCCGCTACGTAGCCAAGATGGCGAGCGTTGAGTGTGGAAAGTGTTCATCGATCTACACTCAATTTTTTGTTAGTTTTGAGTGCACCATCCGGGTATTTAGGTATACTTAATTTGACCGCACTTCGACAATGTGAACGCACTATGTACTCAAATAGTTAGTATTTAGTACAGAAGTGAGCGATTTGAGACACAGCCACAGACTCGCATTGCTCGTATATTACTTGTACTCGTCAAAAGTGCTTTATCCGTACCGGATACTTGTTTCAGCCAATTACCCGGCTCATCCCTAGTTAATAACATTTAAAACTGTAGACAAATGGCAGAAGTGTGGACCGGCGCTGTGTGGCAGGGCTGTGGGGAGAGTAAGAGCAGAGAGAGCAAAGGAGAGATCCAACACAGGCAGGCTTTACAGAAGAAATGGGTCATGCAACGTAAAATTAGTCCATATCCATATAACAACATTGCAGCGAATGCAAGGACATTATGTGCACCGGTGCGTCCTAGAGGAAAAATATTACTTGCGCCCTGGAGCCTGCAAGCTAACAGAAGCTAACTAGCACCGCCACCAACTAGCACTGCGGTGGCATGCTAACTGCTGTCGTCTGAATAACACAGACGGGACAAAATGTTGCGTTTACTGGTAAACTGGTAAACCTTGAGACCGACGTATAAACGACTGCTATCTTTCAAATTTTCCTCCCGTTACTTTGTCCTCTGTGACTGTCTACATCTTGAAACTAAGTTGCGCAATGCAGGGAACAACTGACTGGCTCATGATCAGACAGTGGTTTACAGAGCAGTAGATGCGCAATGCAAAAAATACCGGAGCATTCTATGAAATGACGCATTTAAAAAAAACGTGTGATTACATTTTGATAAATTGTGCAGCCCTAGGACCTTGGTGACCTCATAGCTGACATGTCCAAAATGAGTCCCTGGCAAATCAAAATTGGTTACATGTTATTTTGTTCAATCTGATTGGTTATCTACACATGTCATTCAACTTTTTTACTCTACTATCGCATGCAATATCGTCAGTCCGCTAAAAGCTTGCAAGCTGAGAACTCACACAGTGACACAGATCACTTATGTGCAGAAAATGGCAAAGTTTTAACAAAATTCTGTCATTGATTTACAAAAATTACTCTTTCATTGGAAGAAAAAAAGAGGCTAAAGGATTTCGAAGCCGACCAAGCCGATTTACAAATCCAGCATCAGGCTGAGGCCAGTGACCAAAGGCAAAGCTATACAGGATCTACAAATGGAGTTGGCTGGCCGGACGGATGTTTCCAATGCCTTATTTTGCTTTCACTACTCTTTTATTAAAAAGTGTCGGCACTGAGGTTTTGTGGACAACAACGGGGGTAAGAGACCTAAAACATGTCTCCGAAAAATGCAAACATAATGAAAGAAATCTTGATAATAGCATGAAGATACCTTTTTTAGGCAGTTAGCATTGCTAAACAACTAGATCAAGGCTTAAGAATTGGCATTTTTAAGTCACAACATACTATAACAGACTGTTACATTTTGTGGAGCTGACAAAAACTTGTGGGAAAGATTTTTTGAGTTCATCCCTCTGCAGTCAGCAACAGCTGAGTCCATTGCTACCGCACTAAAAGAGCACCTTGCTATTATCCTTCATGAGGATCAGAAAAGTAAGCTCATTAGCCAGGCATCTGATGGGGCCAGCAGGATAAGGGGTGCCACTTAAGATGTTCAGAGGAAAATACAAGATATGTACCCAAATGCCCAATGCATCCACTGCTACACACATCAGCTCAACCTGACAGGCAACCTCTCACATATCCAAGGTGAGCATTTCTTTTTCTAACACTGGTGGATTTGCCAGCTTTTTTTCTGAGTCACCCAAGCAGACATGTTTTCTGGATAAAGTGGTTTCCCAAAGATTCAGCTCTTTGCTCTAGCAAGTAATCTCATTTGCTGTTTTGAGAGCATACAAGACTCAGGTGACTTTGACCCCAATACTGTAAAGTACTGTATGTCTGAAGGAAAGGAAAACTAAATGTATGTTCAAGTAGTTAACATTTGTTTTGGTAGTGGGTGGGAGGATACAGTTAAAAAACAACCATTCAAAGTTACTATCTTCATATGTGTTGACTTGAATCTTGTATCATATTGTCTTGCTCTTCTTAAATGCAAAATGCATAGTTGTTTAAATAAAGTAGTGCTGGTTGGTTTCCCAGTTTCAAAGTACTGCTTTGTATTTGTTGTTGGGGTACTGGTGCAATATTTTATGGTATGTACATTGGATATGGTAGTATGCAATTGGGCATTGTGCAATACAGAAGTTATTGACTACAGCATGATTCATGAGAAATGTGCAATTATTATCAGCATTAGGTGCATTATGAAGGGGAGGATGTGCTGTGGGTTCTCGTCTGTTCATCTGTGAATGTGAGGGAAGTTGGGGGGTATTGAGCGTGGTTATTAGATGTTCATCAAAGCATTTTATAAGATAATTTATGATTATGTTCTGTGTAGGTTAACTGTATGTTTATTGTTTGTGTGTGTATGCACAGTGTGTGGCCATTTGTTTCACTCGAATGCCCAAGACATTTTTCCTATGGGAGGCAATACAGGCTTATTTTATCTTATGTATGGTATCTATCTTTGTTGAAAACTGTTTTGCTTGAATATCAGCTTGTTCTTTCAGCAGCCGGAGGATATTGCTATTCTCAACCATGTGTTTCTGTATGGGATCAAGAGCGTTTTACAGACTCTTTTAGCATAACTGCTACCGTTTCTTGAAGGGATTCCATCTCAGATGCCATTTCTTGTTTATTAGCCCGACTACAGTGCCTTGCGAAAGTATTCGGCCCCCTTGAACTTTTCAACCTTTTGACACATTTCAGGCTTCAAACATAAAGATATAAAAAATCACCAACAAGTGGGACACAATTGTGAAGTGGAACGAAATCTATTTGATATTTTAAACTTTTTTAGCAAAATAAAAAACTGAAAAGTGGTGCGTCCAAAATTATTCGGCCCCCTTGCGTTAATACTTTGTAGAGCCACCTTTTGCTGCAATTACAGCTGCAAGTCGCTTGGGGTATGTCTCTCTCAGTTTTGCACATCGAGAGACTGAAATTCTTGCCCATTCTTCCTTGCAAAACAGCTCGAGCTCAGTGAGGTTGGATGGAGAGCGTTTTCACAGCAGTTTTCAGTTCTTTCCACAGATTCTCGATTGGATTCAGGTCTGGACTTTGACTTGGCCATTCTAACACCTGGATACGTTTATTTGTGAACCATTCCTTTGTAGATTTTGCTGTATGTTTCGGATCATTGTCTTGTTGGAAGATAAATCTCCGTCCCAGTTTCAGGTCTTTTGCAGACTCCAACAGGTTTTCATCCAGAATGGTCCTTTATTTGGCTGCATCCATCTTCCCCTCGATTTTAACCATCTTCCCTGTCCCTGATGAAGAAAAGCAGGCCCAAACCATGATGCTGCCACCACCATGTTTGACAGTGGGGATGGTGTGTTGAAGGTGATGAGCTGTGTTGCTTTTACGCCAAACATATCGTTTTGCATTGTGGCCAAAAAGTTCGATTTTGGTTTCATCTAAACAGAGCACCTTCTTCCACATGTTTGGTGTGTCTCCCAGGTGGCTTGCGGCAAACTTAAGAACAGAATTTTTATGGATATCTTTGAGAAATGGCTTTCTTCGTGCCACTCTTCCATGAAGGCCAGATTTGTGCAGTGTACGACTGATTGTTGTCCTATGCACAGACTTTCCCACCTCAGCTGCAGTTCTCTGGAGTTCATCCAGAGTGATAATGGGCCTCTTGGCTGCATCTCTGATCAGTCTTCTACTTGTCTGAGCTGAAAATTTACAGGAACGGCCAGGTCTTGGTAGATTTGCAGTGGTCTGATACAAAATCTTTTTGTATCCAAATCCGGCTTTAAACTTCTCCACAACAGTATTACAGACCTGCCTGGTGTGTTCCTTGGTCTTCATGATGCTCTCTGCGCTTTCAACAGAACCCTGAGACTATCACAGAGCAGGTGCATTTATACAGAGACTTGATCACACACAGGTGGATTCTATTTCTCACCATCATTCATTTAGGACTACATTGGATCATTCAGAGATCCTCACTGAACTTCTGGAGTGAGTTTGCTGCACTGAAAGTAAAGGGGCCGAATAATTTTGCACACACCACTTTTCAGTTTTTTTTTTGCTAAAAAAGTTTAAAATATCCAATAGATTTTGTTCCACTTCACAATTGTGTCCCACTTGTTGGTGATTCTTCACAAAAAAAATTTTTTTTATATCTTTATGTTTGAAGCCTGAAATGTGTCAAAAGGTTTGAGGGGGCCAAATACTTTCGCAAGGCACTGTATGTCCTCTGTGAAATCGTTAGCCTGATGTCTTTCACTGGCAGGGTCTTTCTTAGTCGACGTAGAATCTTTTTTGGAAGCCATTATTGCAATTTAAACTGTTTTTATCTGCAACTTGTGCCAAAAGTATTTGTAAGCTTTTCTGCGCAAGGAATTTAGGGGGGTTTATGTCAGACCTCTGCGCCTTGCTGCCATCTTGCCTAGTGCCTCACCAGAAGTCTGCATAAACCATACTATAATCAGATGGGGGGTAGGGTGCCTTATTCCAGATTAGAGAAATAGCCCCTTCAAATGTCTGCACACATCCCTGCTGTCATCCCCACCAACTTCACCTTCAAACTTCACAAGCTCTGACTTGGCAACTGGATCATGAATTTCCTCAGAGCATACTCAGGCAGTGAGACTGGGTCCCAAACTGTCCTCCACTACAACATGTAGCACACCACAGGGTTATGTACTTAGCACCATACGCTACACCCTCTTCAAATGCATCCGCGTTTCTGCATTCACCTTTAACACCATCAAGACATTTGCAGAAGATCCTACAAGCACAAGTGCAGAACCTGCCGAGCTGGTGCTCATAGAACAATCCGTCCCTTAATACAGCTAAGACCAAGGAGCTAATGATCAACTTCAGAAGGCCATAGGATGAGTAAGCTCCAATCTCCGTCAATGGGGACAGAGTGGAGAGAGTGTCCAGATTCAGGTTTCTGTGGGGACACACTTCAGAGGACCTCACATGGCCAACTGACATCACTGCCCCCGTCAAGATTGGACAGCTAAGCCTGTTTTCCTGGAGATACTGAAAGTAAGTTGATTCGCACCAACAGACGCTAGTGACTTTCTAATGCTGTACCATAGAGAACATCTTAATATACCGCATCTCTGTGTGGTAGCTTAGCTGCACGGCAGTGGACAGAAAAACTCTTAAGCAGGTTGTCTCAAGAGCACAGAAAATCATTGGGATACAGCTCGCAGGACACACTGCCACCAGCATCTGTAAGGACCCCACGCCCTCATGCTACCGTCTGTTTGAATTTCTTCCACCTGGCAGACGTTATTAAGCCTTCTACACCCGCATCTCCAGACTGAGGGATTGTTTTCTCCCTGGAGGTATATTTGCACTGAATAAGTCTACTAAGTGCCCCTATGATTATGTGGATCAACTGACTGATTTCACAAGAAAACAATGACAACTACTGCATCGTTTAAGTTCAGTTTACATGGACAAATACACACCCATACAGTGAGGAAAATAAGTATTTGAACACCCTGCTATTTTGCAAGTTCTCCCACTTAGATATCATGGAGGGGTCTGATATTGTCATCATAGGTGCATGTCCACTGTGAATGACATAATCTAAAAAAAATAATACAGAAATCACAACAAATGATTTTTTTTACTATTTATTTGGATGATACAGCTGAAAATAAGTATTTGTACACCTGAGAAAATCAATGTTAAATTTTTTTACAGTAGCCTTTGTATGCAATTACAGAGGTCAAAGGTTTCCTGTAGTTTTTCACCAGGTTTGCAAACACTGCAGAAGGGATTTTGTCCCACTCCTCCACACAGATCTTCTCTAGATCAGTCAGGTTTCTGGGCTGTTGCTGAGAAACACAGAGTTTGAGCTCCCTCCAAAGATTGTCGATTGGGTTCAGGTCTGGAGACTGGCCACACCAGAACCTTGATATGCTTCTCACAGAGCCACTCCTTGGTTCTCCTGGCTGTGTGCTTTGGGTCATTGTCATGTTGGAAGACCCAGCCTCGACCCATCTTCAGTGCTCTAACTGAGGGGAGGAGGTTGTTCCCCTTAATCTCGCAAAACATGGCCCCAGTGATCCTTTCCTTAATACAGTGCAGTCGCCCTGTCCCATGTGCAGAAAAACACCCCCAAAGCATGATGCTACCACCACCATGCTTCACAGTAGGTATGGTGTTCTTGGGATGGTACTCATCATTCTTCTTCCTTCAAACACGGTTAGTGGAATTATGACCAAAAAGTTCTATTTTGGTCTCATCTGAGCACATGACTTTCTCCCATGACTTCTCTGGATCATCCAAATGGTCATTGGCAAACTTAAGACAGGCCTTGACATGTTCTGGATTAAGCAGGGGAACCTTCCGTGCCATGCATGATTTTAAACCATGACATCGTACGGTGTATTTCCACTGCTGGTAACAGCTCAACTCGACACGCCTTGACTCGCCTCTACTCGACTCAACCCATTCTACGTTCGTTTTCCATTGCAAAATGAGTAACGTCTCAGCGTGTCTGGTCACCATAGCTACGCGTGATGATGTAATTTTCAACGCGACTCACAACAGCACGTCGGCTACTCGCCACAGCCAGAAGAAAAGTTTTGTTTCAAAAGAAGCTAAAGGAAGCAACAAAAATCACCGCTAAAAAAAACAGGAGTTTGGGAATACCGACGGAGTTCAGACGTCGACATGATCATTGTTCGCCAACACAAAAGGGTAAGTTAAGTTTCCTGGTAACGTTAGCTAACATTAGCATGTGTTAGGGGCCCCGGTTAGTATTTACTATACACTAGCGTTATATAAAGTACATGAACTTTAGCAACCATGATTACACACCAACATGTGTGCGGTTTGTGTTTCAAAGCATTCACGCTTTGCAAAACCTCCGCCGCAGACCGTCTGGTGGGCATTGTCCGACCGGTGAGATCTCTGGTTGTGACCTGCTGGGCTTCGTATAATCTTTATGAGAGTAATGGAGAGACTTATGACAATGACTGGGATGCATCTGGGCCAGCAGAGCCGGGGGGGGGACACTGTCACAGGGTGCAGAGGAAGAAGACCAGGATGTACCGGAGGGTTTGATACTTGAAAAGCTACAGTGGTGTGAAAAAGTGTTTGCCCCCTTCCTCATTTCCTCTTCCTTTGCATGTTTGTCACACTTAAGTGTTTTGGAACATCAAACCAATTTAAACAATAGTCAAGGACAACACAAGTAAACACAAAATGCAATTTGTAAATGAAGGTGTTTATTATTAAAGTTGAAAAAAAAATCCTTACCATCATGGGCCTGTGTGAAAAAGTGATTTCCCCCCTTGTTAAAACATACTATAACTGTGGTTGTCCACACCTGAGTGCAATTTCTCTAGCCACACCCAGGCCTGATTATTGCCACACCTGTTCACCATCAAGGCATCACTTGGGATGCCTTGATGGTGGAGCTGCTTTACACAGTAATGTCCACCAGAAGATCCTTAAAATCTACACATCATGCCGAGACCCAAAGATATTCAGGAACAATTGAAAAAAAGTAATTGAGATCTATCAGTCTGTAAAAAGTGTTATAAAGCAATTTCCAAAGCTTTGGGAATCCAGCAAATCACAGTGAGAGCTATTATCCACAAATGGCGAAGACATGGAACAGTGGTGAACCTTCCCAGGAGTGTCCGGCCCGCCCAAAATTAACCCAAGAGCGCAGCAACGACTCATCCAAGAGGTCACAAAAGACCCCACAACAACGTCCAAAGAACTGCAGGCCTCACTTGCTGACCACAGTTAAGGTCAGCGTTTGTGCCTCCAGCATCAGGAAAAGACTGGGCAAAAATGGCCTGCATGGCAGAGTTCCAAGGAGAAAACCACTGCTGAGCAA
>NC_048428.1:4161931-4173546 GCF_013103735.1 Etheostoma cragini | reverse complement strand
GGGCTGTTTTGCTGCTTCAGGACCTGGAAGACTTGCCGTGATAAAAGGAACTATGAATTCTGCTGTTTACCGAGAGATTCTGAAGGAGAATGTCCGACCATCTGTTCGTGTATTCAAGCTGAAACGAACTTGGGTTCTGCAGCAGGACAATGATCCTAAACACACCAGCAAGTCCACCACCGAATGGCTGAAGAAAAACAAAATGAAGACTTTAAAGTGGCCTAGCCAAAGTGCTGACCTGAATGCTATTGAGATGTTGTGGTATGACCTTAAAAAGGGAGTTCATGCTCAAAAATCCTCTAATGTAACTGAATTAGGACAATTCTGCAAAGATGAGGGGGCCAAAATTCCTCCAGGACGCTGTAAAAGCCTCAATGCACGTTATCGCAAATGCTTGGTTGCAGTTGTTGCTGCTAAGGGTGGCCCAACCAGTTATTAGGTTTAGGGGGCAATCACTTTTTCACACAGGGCCATGATGGTTTGGATTTTTTTTTACCTTTTAAAAATAAACACCTTCATTTAAAAATTGCATTTTGTGTTTACTTGTGTTGTCCTTGACTATTGTTTAAATTGGTTTGATGTTCCGAAACACTTAAGTGTGACAAACATGCAAAGGAACAGGAAATGAGGAAGGGGGCAAACACTTTTTCACACCACTGTAAATAAAAACTTTTCTTTAATAACTTGTCTTGTTTTTTAAAGTAACAGTGTGCAATATTGGAAACGACATAAAGCCCCTAACAGCCCTTAATATTGAACAGTTGAAAAGTGAGAATAGTGCAGAGAGCAGATAATCTGTCGGTGTCTGGCTAGATTTATTTTTTAAATGTCCATTTGTTCCGGACACACACTCCGCACTCTTGTCTGCTAACAACGCAGTGATCCGACCAACCAGCAGTCTGCAGGTTTCCACGTCACCTTTTGGGCTCGCCTCAGCTCGCTTGGAACCTCGACTGAGGTAGTACTAAAAAAAAGTCCCTGGTAGCAGGTCCCAGGGACTTTTTTTTTGTAATTGAAAACCAAAAAAGGCGAGTAGAGGCGAGTCGAGTAGATACCACGCAGTGGAAAACCGCCATTAGTGTAATACCAACAGTAACCTTGGAAACGGTGGTCCCAGCCCTTTTCAGGTCATTGACCAGCTCCTCCCGTTTAGTTCTGGGCTGATTTCTCATGAGGTGAGATCTTGCATGGAGCCCCAGTCCGAGGGAGATTGACAGTCATGTTTAGCTTCTTATATTTTCTAATGATTACTCGAACAGTGGACCTTTTTTCACCAAGCTGCTTGGCAATTTCCCTGTAGCTCTTTCCTGCCTTGTGGAAGTGTACAATTTTGTCTCTAGTGTCTTTGGAAAGCTCTTTGGTCTAGGCCATGTTAGTAGTTGGATTCTTACTGATTGTATGGGGTGGACAGGTGTCTTTATGCAGCTAACAACCTCAAACAGGTGCATCTATTTTAGGATAATAAATGGAGTGGAGGTGGACATTTTTAAGGCAGACTAACAGGTCTTTGAGGGTCAGAATTCCAGCTGATAGACAGGTATTCAAACACGTATTTGCAGCTGTATCATACAAGTAAATAGTTAAAAAATCATACATTTTGATTTCTGGATTATTTTTTTTACATTATTACTCTGACAGCAACTACGATGATAATTTCAGACCCCTTCATGATTTCTAAGTTTGAGAACTTGCAAAATAGCAGGGTGTTCAAAAACTTATTTTCCTCACTGTAATGTTTTCAAAACTGTGTTCATACAGTATGATGCTGCAGTGCACACCCCCGTTATTTACACTATTTCAATTACTGCTGGTTACTGTGTAAGTCTACTCTCTCTCTCTCTCTCTCTCTCTCTCTCTCTCTCTCTCACCACTTTATTGTCATTTATTGACTGTTGCCATATGCACTGTTTTAATTGAATAAAGAGATAGTTTACAATAGTAGATATTGGGTAACACTTTACTTGAAGGTATAAGAGTGACATAACACTGTCATGAACGCTTGACGCAACAACCCACAGTGACTCATGACACATGAACCGTAACTTGCCATGACAAAACCAAATGACACTTACCAAAAGAAGTTGTGGGAATATAATACTCAGGTTTTGTGATTATGCTCAGGTTTTGTGATTATACTCAGGTACTGTGATTAAGCTTATGCATTAATAAATGAAACAAAGGCCATGTCAGATATTGAACAAAAGAGAAGTATGTTGCAACTTGTGCTTGGCTTGTGGGTGAGAGCGGCATCCTGTTATTGAGTGTTAGCCACAGCTTGCAGGAATTCAACATGAGATAGTAAGGTCAAAGGTTATGCTGATAGCACAAACATCAGAACATGGTATTCTCTAACTGGAGAGACAACCTAAGTGTAGCAAACTCCCAGCCAGGTAATGGTAAAGCGTACTGATGTTTCCAGAAGTCTTTATTTATGTTCAACCGTCAGCCTTAATTTGAACACAAATCTAGTTTATCCTTCCGTACACCTTCATCCGTAAAACACCGTAAGAGCTACAGGACAGATAAATAACATTAAATTAGCTCTTACAGACACATTTTCTCCAAAAACACATTGAACAATCAAAAACCGAACTACCTTGTTCCCGTTCCAGCTAGGTGCTTAATTATTGTCCTTTAGAGCCGTACCGAGCGGCATGTTTTCCCTCCTTACTTCCGCATGTCCGTCTTACAAATTAGTCCCCCTTTATATGCACAAGTTACAGTTCCACTAGGAGGCGCCAAAATACAGGACTCATAACATAAAAATAAACAAAAAGGGAGAACTAATTAAATACAACACTGAAGTGGTTACCTTATAATACATCTTTTTAGAGTCAGTTACACTAAGCACCACCACACACAGACACATTCCTGAAGACTGGGACATCATGCCGCACCCACCCAGCCAATAGAATTACTGTTGCTAAGGCGTTATGATCTGCCCAGTGACGTTTTGAACCAATAGGGCTCCCTTAAGGAGAACCCATATAGCTTCTGCACACCCTTGTTTTAAGTGCCTTTTTGGGGACCTCTGAACTAGTCAAGTTCCATTAAGACCGTGCACGTATAACTGCCCGAAATGCACTGCTCTGTTTTCTGAATAAATCATTTTTATACATAATCAAATCTAGAGTGATTTCTTAGCTAATTGAGTCCTGACGTAGGACACTCCAAGTGGGATTCGCAACAAAGTGTTACGTCATAAACGTTTATAACTTGTTTATGTTTATGACACATTCATGACAGTGTCATGTCACTCTTATAGACACTTTCAAGTAAATTTGTAACCAGATGTTATGTCACTGTCACTTTATTTCTATTTTTAACTATTCATACTTTTGCCTTATTTTTCTTAATGTAATTTCTTTGCTTGCTTATTATAAGCATTGACACCAAGGTTCTAATCTTAAGGGGAGACACTACAGGTTTGTAACAAACAAAGTTTGTGTTTAGATTTAGTATTAATTAGCAAAACTAATTGTGTGTATCATTGTCCCGGTCATTGGAACAACCAGGAGATTTTCTAGTAGCCTGGTCAACTGATTGGCCCAGAGTGTCAGGCCAGTTATAAAAATGAAACGAAAGCGAAAACAACACAGCCAACTACAGTCACTCTGAACCCTGTGTCATTGCACCCCACCTGCTTTTAACCTGACGGTATGATGTCTGCCTGTCATCACATGGAATTGGTTGAGTGTTTGCCCGAGCAGTATGGAGAGAAAATCAGCAGTGCAGATGAAAGAGGTAACAAGAGGGAGAAAAAAGCTGAAAAAGGAGCTGAAAGGGAACGCATTAAAAGAAAGAAAGAGCCTGCAGGAACGTTAAATGCTACAAAATAACAGATGTGCCCAGGAGCAAATGATATGGTTAGTGTTTGAAAAAAGAAACATGCTAGCAGGGCCACCCTTAGCACATCATAGTAGCACAACCCACCCTTGCATTGCACGACACAAACTGTAACGGGGCGCGTTGAGGCCGTCACGGTAGAGATACACTACCCACTTCATCTTTAAAAAGACTGAGTCTGCAGGTAGATGGCGGACCGCGCTGAGGAGTAGACGTGTTTGTAGGTAGCTCCACCCAATCGTGTTTGTACACCTCACCCACAATTCTTTAAACAAAGTACTAACGGTCGTATGTTGAGCAGTAGGAAAATGACAAAAAAAACAAAGGGGTTCAGAGCCGAAAAAGGTTCTTGTGAAGAAGATTTGGTCAAAAGATGCCGAAGCTGAGACCGCGGAGCTGGCAGGCGTTACTGCAGCTAGTGCTAATGTAGGTAGCACTGTGCTCCCGGCTACTAACGACGACATATATACAATATACAAAATGAAAAGTGCCATGGACGACAGATTCGACGAGCTTAATGGGTCCCTTTCCAACCTTCAATCGGCTTTGACAGCTGTTAGCGAACGTGTGTCCACAACAGAAGACGCAATTGAATTGCATGAAAAACACATGGACGAGCTGGAGAGGCGACACGAGAGCCTAGCATCCCAGTGCATGCTACAGCAGGCTAAATTACCATGACATTCGGGACATGACCTGGAGGCCCGTTCCCGCAGGCAAAAAATCTGTATTCTCGGAATAAAGGAGAAAGCCGAGAACGGCAAGCCAACGGAGTTTGTCACCAAATTGTTACCGGAGCTACTGGGGAAGGAGTACTTTGATTCTCCCGTGGATGTGGACCGGGCCCACCAAAGCGCAGCACCAGCAAAAGACGGGAAACCGAGAGCTATCATCGCCAGGCTGCACCGCTTCCAGATAAAGGAGCTGGTACTCAGGCTCGCGAGGGAGAAGGCACCACTACAATATGACGGGCGTCCAGTGTTCATTTTTCCTGACTTAACATCAGCAACCATGAAGAAGCGGTCGTCATTCCAACATATCAAGGAGAAATGCAGAACCAGGAAGATTCGGTGTGGCTTTAGGCATCCGGCGAGGTTCGTGGTCATTGTTAATGATAACACGGGCACCTTCAATACCCCGGCTGAAGCTGAAAAATTCCTGAGTCGCGAGGCTCATGACTGGGACACAGACATTTGATCGGGTCATGTTATGGACTAATCCCTGACCGATAATTGCTTGATAATCTGGGTGAGTTTAAGTGTTTTAATATATAGTGAGCATTTTCAGGTGGATTGCACCTTAGTAGTCAGGGAGACAAGTAGTTATGCTAAATTGGGCCTTAACTTGGCGCCATTGTTTAGCTTTGACTTTTAATTTGGGGTATGGTAACACCGCTCGTGGTTTTTGTTTTCCCTTTTTGGCGTGCTCATATGTTCTGTTTGGGGTTCTCTTTGCTTCAGCACATCTCTTTTCATACAATCTTATATGCCATGGTCATGTGATAAGCTATTCTGCATTGTAGATACTATATATGTTAAGCGGGCCTAGTAAGCACAGTGATGGTGGAGTTAATCTAGTCAGCTGGAATGTAAGAGGGATGAGTAGCCCATTAAAAAGGGGAAAAGTGTATGCTCATATACGTACACTCAAAGCTGATATATGTTTCCTTCAGGAAACTCATATAAAAAAAACTGCTGCTAAAGTATTTTGTCCTTCATGGGCGTCACATGTCTTCCAATCAAACTTTAGCACAAACGCAAGAGGGGTGGCAATTCTTATTAAGAAAAACACTCCCTTTGTGCATATGCAAACCATTTCTGACGATAGAGGTAGATATCTATTAGTCAAAGGGGAGCTAAACTCGATACCTGTTACTCCAATAAATGTATATGGCCCAAATTTTGATGATCCCATTTTCTTCCAGAACCTTTTTAACACTATATCTAATATGTCTAACACAAATATAATCTTGGGTTGAGACCTTAATTGCGTTTTGGATCCAGTCCTTGATCGGCAGCACTCTCAAATTAATACATCGAGAAGTTGTATTGCTCTTAATAACCTGATACAGTCTCATAATCTGGTGGACATTTGGAGGCTCCTTAGTCCCGCATCAAGAGATTTTTCCTATTTTTCAGCCGTTCATAAATCCCACTCTAGGATCGATTATTTTATATTGGATTCTAAGCTTTTATCACAAGTGGTAGACTGCACTTACCATAACATTCTCATTTCAGACCACGCCCCGGTCTCCTTAAAGCTTAATTTGAATCTTAAACGGGGGAATTTAACTGGCGGCTAAACAATTCTTTACTGAAAGAGAAGGCATTCTGTTGTTACCTAACATGCAAAATTGATCTTTACATTGACACTAATGATAACGGTGAAGTTAGTGACTCCACACTTTGGGAGGCGATGAAGTCTGTTCTTAGGGGCCACATTATAGCTTATGAAGCAATGGAAAAAAGAAAATCTAAAGCTAGGTTAATAGAAATTGATAGTCAGCTATCAGATTTGGAAACACTATATAGAGTGGACAATAAACCTGGGGTACTGAAGAAAATCACAGCATTAAGATATGAGTACAATTCTATATTGTCCAAAAATATCTCACGTTTGCTGGCCCAAGTAAGGCAAAAGTATTTTGAGTTTGGTGATAAACCCCAAAGGTTACTTGCCCGCCAGTTAAGACAAGCTCAGGCTTCCAAGTCCATACACTCTATCAAGGGGAATGATGGGACTCTCCTGACGGATCCTAAGAGAACCAATGACTGTTTTGCTGATTTTTATGAAAAGGTCTATCAGTCGCAGGGTGACTTTGATCCAGGGGCTGTAATCCCAATCAGGTCTCCTCATATCGTCCTATCTCCCTGCTACCTATCAAAACAAAAATTCTTGGGAAAGTTTTAGCCAATAGATTAAAGGAGCACATTTGTTCCATTATTCATCCTGACCAATCAGGGTTCATGCCAGGTAGGCATATGTACTTTAACTTGCGCCGCCTGTTTCATATTCTGTATACAGAACACACTGAAGAGACAGTAATAATCTCTTTAGATGCGCAGCGTGCATTGGATCAGGTGGAATGGCACTATATGTTGTTTACCCTTAAAAAATTTGGTTTCGGGCCATCCTTTATGAAGTGGATTGAGATTATCTATTCACACCCTACCGCCTCTGTTATAAGCAATCAAAATGTTTCAAGCCCTTTTACAATCGGTCGTGGAACTCGTCAGGGATGTCCCCTCTCCCCTTTCCTGTTTGCAATTATTATTGAACCGCTAGCAATTAGGGTTAGACAAAATCGTCTAATTTCTCCTATCAACATTTATGGAAAAAAGCATCATATTTCACTGTATGCGGATTTTATACATTTCCCACCCTCAAGCCTCAATACCTCATCTTTTGTCTTTAATTAGTAATTTTGGCAGATTCCCCGGATTTTCTGTTAACTGGGATAAAAGTGAGTTAATGCCAATTTCTAACCAAGCCGATATGACATTTATACAGTCTACCCCTTTTAAAAAAGCTTTTAAAGACTTTCCATATCTTGGTATAACTGTGACTAAAGACCCTGATGACCTTTTACGGAAGAATTGGGCTAATAAGATTGAG
This sequence comes from Etheostoma cragini, assembly GCF_013103735.1. NCBI lineage: Eukaryota > Metazoa > Chordata > Actinopteri > Perciformes > Percidae > Etheostoma > Etheostoma cragini. The sequence goes on along the minus strand of NC_048428.1, from coordinate 4,166,085 downwards.
CAACTTAAACAGAGTATACAGTTTTGGAAGACTCTTCCTATTTCTCTTGTTGGTAAGATCAATGCAATTAAAATGGTTGCACTGCCACGTTTTTTCCATCTCTTCCAGTCTCTTCCATGTTACATTGCCCAGTACTACTTTAAACAATTAGATTCAATTATTGCTCCTTTTATCTGGAACTACAAAGCCTTCAGGATCTCCAAGAAACATCTATGCAAACCAAAAAATGTTGGTGGCTTTGCCTTACCGAATTTTAAAATGTACTACTGGGCGGCTCATCTGTCTTTACTTGCCTGCTGGAGAAAAGGACCCCTCTCCTCTACTTATTCCTGCCCTGCTTGGCTATGCATAGAACAAATGATTTGTAACAAGACCTCTTTTCTGGCTATGCTAAACAGCCCCATCAAAGTTAGTAAGTCACACCATAGTGATAGTTTTGTAATCAATGGCACCATGCGCATATGGGAGCAAATAAAGCTCCATATCAAGGCACCAAGTGTATATACCGATACTCCAATTTGTGAAAATCATGCTTTCATACCTGGCCTAAATGATATTGCTTTTTCTACTTGGAAGCAGAAAGGCATTAAAAGCGTAAATGATTTGTATATTGGGGGAAATTTTGCCTCATTTGGGCAGTTTCAAGCCAAATATAGAATTCCAGCCTCATGTTTTTTCAGGTTTTTGCAATTTAGAGATTTTGTCAAAAAAATATACCAAACTTTGAAGTTCTAAATAAACATGATACCCTTGAGGCAATTAACAAATTTGAACCGGGCTCCAGAGGGGCAATCTCTGCTTTCCTTCTTATGCTTCACGGTGGATCTCCGACAAACACAGAGGTGTATAAGCGGGCATGGGCAGAGGAGTTGAATATGGAATTAAATTACGAAATTTGGGGAGAATGTCTACGTAATGTGCAATGGTGTTCAGTTAATACTAGACACAATCTGATACAGTTTAAAACGCTCCATAGATTATATTATTCAAGAGAAAAGTTACACAAATTTTACCCTGATATCCCACCAACATGCAACCGATGTAGGTCCCAGATAGGTACTCTAGCACATTCTTTCTGGGCATGAAGTAAAGTTCAGTCATATTGGAAGTGCATTTTTCTTTTCTTTTCTGATACTTTTGGTAAGAATCTGGTACCCTGCCCCTTGGTAGCAATATTGGGTGCCACAAGTATCCTCCACTCCATCAACAAATCTGAAGGAAGTGCCATTCAATGTGGGATGGTGATTGAAAAAAGTTAATTCTACATGTATGGAAAATGGATTCTGTGCCTTCATATAGTTTGTGGCTGCAAGAACTTTCAAATACTTTGCATCTGGAAAGACTGAGATTTTATAATGAAGACAGAGGAGACAAGTTTGCGAAGACATGGGACCCAATACTGAATCATCTTAAAAATGTGAACCCTTAGACGTTGGCTATTCTATAAGACCTCACTGTAAAAATGTATGTGTGATTTGAAAATGTCTTTGTTTAACTTTATCTTAAGATGTTTTTGTTTATAGTATCCATCCTTACCATGACCGTGGAACGTTATTGTTAATCCTTGATGTGCTGTGTTCTTTGTGTTCAGTATATTTAGTTTTTTTTTTTTTTAGTTTTTTATTTTACGTTTTACCTCTCCCCTTTTCCTTGTTCATTTCTTAAAAATCAATAAACATATTTAAAAAAAAAAAGTCTAATGGTTGCCTGTAAATGTTTAACGTGTCAATATGTTCTGTTCATCATCACTGTTTAAAATCATCTGTTAATTAGCCATTCATCAAATTCCACCCAGTAATCCTATAGTTTTTTTTGCACACATAACAAACCAAACTACGGAGATTTACATGCTTATAGCTACTTTCATCAATACATTATTCTGTTTAAAACCATGCCATTTACTTAACAAACAGTAGTTAATAATAAGCACTATGTTGGTTAACTATCTTTGTACTGTTCTCGCTGAGGTGTAGCATAGGGTGACCAGACGGTTTCCGTTGACAGTCCCCGGTTTTGGTGATCTGTCCCCGGAAATGTCCCCGGTTTTCACTGTGACTGACACACCCGATACTGGAATGAAAGAAAGAAAACACTGACCAAACGGAGCAGTGTTGACAAGTCCGCTTATTATTATTACTTATTATTACTTATTTTATAAAGTCGCTTACAAATATTGGTAGTCGCGGTTTCTTTGGGCTTGTTCCCAGCACCATAATAAGTTGTCAAGCATATATTTTCTGTTAATTAAATGTAGGAGTTTGTCTTGCCTGTTCCCTCGGTCCCGCCCCTTTCCCCATACACACTAAAGACAAGTTAGAGTTATTTCCCACCCACTTCCTGCTTCTAATTGGCTCTGACCCAGATGGAAACGAGTACCAACCAATCAGAGGCAGAGCAGCGCAGTCTGTTGTTTTTCTGGTTAGGAAAATGCGCGAGTAGCGACTGATGGTGACTGGACTGTAGGAGAGTTTTTGGAGGAATATATGCCCAGGATAAAGTGGGTGAAATACAGGAAGAAATATAACAAAGATTGGGAGAAAGAGAAAGAAGGAAAACAATGGATTCAACCCATCGTGGGGAACAACTCAAAATCACTGTAAAAAGTGTTGAGTTTTAAATGAGTTTTAATGTCAAAATATGTCTGAAGGAGCCAGGCTAGAAAATTATGCATCCCTCTGTCCCCATTTTTCCCCCTCTTTTTCCTTTGTCTGTAAAGAACCACAGGTCAGGTCTAGCATTTAACATATGGAAGGGGGTTTCCTGCTGCCCAGCACAAGGTGGCCTGCTGTCTGCCACCCCAGGGGCCTTAGTCTAGGCATTCACATTTACACGACAGACCCCTTTGTACTGTAACCAAAACGACCCCAAAGGTGCAGTGTTTGAAGGCAGGTCAGTTCTCATTGGACAGGAAAGATGCGTTGCATGTTGTCATGACAATAGTGGACTAATGACAATGGATTTGAATGTGCCAGGTGAAAAGGAACCGCCCCAAGGTGTAGGGGATAAAACTGTGTGACTTAAGTCTTTTCAGGACTGGTTTCACGTGACTCCATCAGGGGGAAGCGTGGATCCAGTCCGCTGTCAGCTGCAGTGTTATCATGTATGTCTGTATTGTCTTTGTCTGATTGTCTTTGTCTTATCATCTTCATCACTGCTGTTGCATTAAACCTTTTCTTAATTCTCAATTCAACCCTCAGCCTCCTTTTCCTCAGAGATCCGAACGAACGCGAAGTTAGTTATAAATTTCTAACAAAAGTGTATATTTGATGTCCCATCAGTTTTTTCATGGAAAATTATGTTACAAGGTGGTTTAAATCCCTCCTGCGGTCATTGTCCTGAAGCTCAGGAGGGAGAAAATAAATAAACTCTACCGTGTGTAGGCCTACAGTTTACCAATCTGCCCACATGGATGGAAATTGACAATCTGGACCCACGGATTGTAAAACACACAGCACACAGTTTTTTATTTTTCTCTTCCAGGATCTTAGGGGGGCTCCGTAGAAAAAGTCGCTTGTTTTGGGTTTGTTTTCACAGGCCTGGTTGCGTATTTGTCTCACAAAATCTGGCAACACTGAAACTGAGACGATAGTTGCTCCAGACAGCCAGAGCCAGAGCTGCTCAGAGCTCAGAGCTGTTTTAGAAAGCCGTATTTTACGATGCTAAAATCCTTATTATTTACAAGGAGTCTGGTGGGTTTAGCAAACGCAATTTCTCTTACTTTTGTTTTAAAAAAGGATCCTAATCTTTAACAGAAAGGTCAACCTCCTTAGAAATCCTTTCCATAATGTTGTCAGACGTTTAGAATATTAGTCTGAGTCTGTCAGCAGCAAAACAAGCACTTTTATGAACGTAAATACAAGCTGGACATTTATCCCATTAACTTACATTGTAGCTTGTTTCTTTGCTGCCGACTGCAGCGATCTCATTTAATACTGGATCAATGTTAAAGGAAAATAATTACTCAATTGTTTTTTATTGTATCCGATACTCAATGAGCTGCTGCAGAAACAAGCCTGAAGCAATAAAGCAAAAGCTGTCAGATGATTGTAGTTCAACAAACATTACAACTAGGGATTAGCAAGTACAGCATTATCTGTATCTGTATCTGTATCTGTTTACCACATGAATTATCTGTATCCGGATCCGTACTCGGA
>NC_048428.1:4149320-4161831 GCF_013103735.1 Etheostoma cragini | reverse complement strand
CGTATGAAACTTGTACTTGGCAAAAGTGCTTTATCCGTACCGGATACTCGTTTCAGCCGAGTATTCGGCTCATCCCTAATTTCAACATCCTCCTCTGAGGCGTAGTGGACTACAAATATGAAGTAGCAGCAGGGGGGAGTCTAGGGTCAGACCTTCGGGGGGGAAATCAGCCCCTTCTGAGAACAGCTCTAGGTCTAGTGTCCCAGTTTTAAGTTTTACAAAAATAAAAAACATGACGTGTTTTGGAGGTATTTACGCTTCTGAGCTGAAAATGTGCCCCGATTTTGTCTGAGAAATCTGGTCACCTTAGTGTAGCAACTCCAACTAAACAGTGAGCTAAACTCTCTCTATGCATGAACGCGAATAAATCCTTAATTCCTGTTATGCAGATTTATTTTCTTCATGTTGTCCTGAATCCATACATATGCGATTAGTGATGAGAGACGAGAGAGTAAAACTAGGAAACAGACAGCAAAATTTTGTAATTAGCTAAGCCACCTAGTTTTCATTAACATTTCTTTTACAACATTAAATCAATATCCTTAAAAGTTAACTCAGAACAAAGACTATATACATACAAGCGATGCTTCTGCTGGGAAGTTAACGGGCAGGATGTATTTTCCCTGGCGCATTGATCCTCTGCCTTTCTCACGCTGTTGTGGTTTGGGGGTTTTGTTTGGTTTGTTTTCCTGTTTCTGCCTCCCCGTGAGTGTCTCAGTGTTTTCCCTGGTCCCATGTACCTGATCCTGTCTCCTATCCCCGGTAAGCGTCTGTATCTTTTACTTTGTTTTATTTTGAAATCGGTTTGCTGTCTTGTCTCTCCTCCAGGGGCCTGTTGCACGAAAGTAGAATAAAGATATCCAGGATAAGTGAAAAAGCGCTTACCGCGGCTTAATCGGTTGCACGTCTGCCGAGCCAGGATGAACAGGTGAAGCTATGTGAAGCCAGGTGTTGATAGCTTGGATAAGTGCATGTTCAGGGCTTTCTTAAATAGACCACGGTATCGATCACAGATTTACTGATGCAAAATTGAGAAGACGCATGCGCCATATGTTTCACCCAATGAGCTGCAGCTTCTAATGGAAAGTAACGAGGAGGGGAAGAATATGCAAAAAGGACAATATGGCTCTTATCAAACGGAGGGAAAAAGCCCAACATTGCGGACCAACTGAATGTGTGGGGTGTAAAAATATAGCCTTTGCCTCAGAAGAGACCAGAGGGAACTAATGTTCCTCGGGAAATGGACCAAGGACTTTAGGCTTAATTTCAAACCCTTATTCACAACGTGAGAACATGTTTTATACCATATGCACAAATCTCTATAAGCTATATCTAGTTCTTTCTAGGCTACAATTAATATTCATACAGAACAATCAGAAAGGGACAACATCTAGAAAAATAAAGAGATTAAGAACCATTGCATTGTTCCCGGTGTGATGAACGTAAACTACACTACATACGTACCCAGAGGAAAAGAAAAATAGAAAAGAGCTCTCAAAAATGTCTCATGCATTTCTCGTAGACAACAATGAGGTATGTGTGAAACCAAAATGAGATTAAGGCTTATTTCTCCTGTTTCTCATGTTTTTCTCCTGAGAAAAAGCCTCACAAAATCTCAAATTAGTCTCATTTGGAACTTTAAAATAGATCTCAAGTTCTGAAATATTTCTCAGATTTTCTCAAGAGTTGTGCATCTTTTTTATCTCAGGCAGATATATCAGAGAGCTCTCTTTATAAACTCAATCTATTCTCATCTCTAATTCATGCATCTCATGTTAAGCTCACACAAAGCAAAAAAATAGCTCTCCACAAGCACTCTGAATTCTCATCCAGATTTATTGTTCTCTTTAAAAATAAAATAAACAAACTCAACTTGCCCATTATGACAGTTAAACAGTATTTTTTCCATTATGAAAAACAAATTCCCATAACATTTTAAAAAGATGTTTGGATATTTACATGGTGAAAATTGGAGATACATAATGCATGCAAAATCAAATTTAACAATATTTTTCCCTAGATATTTCAAAATCAATATTTCCATATTTCTTTCTAATTAGTAACAAGGATGATAACCAGTTAGTTTATCATTAATATCACTTAGCTTCAAGTATCTTTCAAGTTCATAAAATTAACACTTTCATGTAATGCAGTCATTTAGAGAAGGATAAGATAACATTTTAGTTGTGTCAAAGCAGAATGGGACAAAATTGTAGAACTTGCTCAGAACTCGTCTAAATGTAGTATATTCAGATGTTTTATCTTTTCCAGGCCATTTGTGCCAGTTGAACTAAAATCATGGGCTATCTGTTCAGAATATGACTTCAAAATATGTTCAGTCCCTTTCAAGTCTGTTGGGGAAATGCGCAACAAACACAATACCAGGCATTGAGGACAAATCAATAAACATCAACTTTCCCAAAATACTTTCAAATGCAACTACTGTCCTCTTAACAGGAACTTCTAATAAGCTTGAAATGTGAAAACATGTCCCACCTGTCAGGGAATCTTGTAGAAGATGTGTGCCTGCAACTGAGAATTCACTCACAAATGCAAATTTTACCTCATTTTGACATTCACAAGTTTCTTTGTAAGAACACAATAATTCAATCTGGCCATATTTGTTCTGCATACCATCCCAAAATATCACTGTATAATTGTTCCTTTGTTTAGCTTTTACGTACTGCTTTGAAGTGTAAACAGTTTTTCCTATTTGAGCTCTGTTATATGCCTTCAAAGTATTATTATGTAATCTCTGACCAAGAAACTGTTCCACAAGAGACACATCATCAGCTTCAAGACATAGATTGAATGATGCCCCAATCATTGCTACAGTGCTGACAACATTACTTACATGATAACTACTGTTACTTGTCATTCTGGCCAAGAACTCTGAGGCTGCAGCGTTCAGTTTTGTGTTTTGTATGAAGCAAGGGAGACATTGTATAATCTTTACAGCATTCACCATTTGGACAGGTATATTTTGGGTCCCATATATAAGACGAAGTAAGTGCCCATTTTTGTCTTCAAAGTGAAAACAAGAGTGGGTCCACAGAGGTCCAAGAGTTCTTACACTATCTGCTAGATGAACAAGCAAGTGCATATTGGCTGTCATGTATCGTTCACCATAAAGGCCACTCATCTGAGAACAGAAATTCCGCAGCAGTTTTTCAGCATGATCTATTTGTGATGGCGTTATTGACTCCATCAGAAGAATGAAGATAGCCTCACTAAGGAGCAGGAAGTGGTTATAGTATAGACCTGCAAGAATGCCCCGGAATACAACTGGCCCAAAAAACAATAAAATGGACCAATATTCCGACGCTTTATAGAACATTCTGTGAGAAGCCACAGAGCGAGGGAATCTAATCAAAAATGGTGGTTGAATTTCTTTCATTCTTTTGTCTACTTCACTGATCGACCTGGCCATACTAAAACCACATCGGGAAAACTCTGTGGAAAACCACAAAAACATCAACAGACGCATAACTCCCAGTAGTACAGAGTGCATGTAGTCTATGCCAGTACCCAAGACCAAATCATAGTTTTTTAGTCTGCTTAGACAGGTAGGGCCTTTCACCCCGTGTACGATGGTTTTGGAGTCATAAGCCAACTTAGCATTATCTACAAACCCCTTGTGGGTACGAGGGGGGCCCTTTGGATTTGCCTCCTGAAAAGGAAAGGCATGGACATGACCTCTCTCTCCTGTCTTTACTGTTTGACCAGGCTGTTCACACTTCAGACACCCAAACTGTCCATTGAACTGAACAGAATTGAGGACTAATGCTTTTGCCAGCAAATCACATGTTCCAGCAATGGTAAAAACTTTGCATATGAAAGGTTCTTGAGCTCCTGTAAACTGAACAGAAATTCCATCTTTTTCAATTTTGTTTCAATAAAAAGGCCAAACAGAAAACTTTGAGGACTTGAAAATGGGTATGCCATCTGTGTTCCAAGTTAAAGAAATGTTTTGTGGATCACTGAGAGGTCCATTGCAAGTTTTTTAATTTCTGATACACTTCTCCATCGTATATTTCCTCAATACAGTCATGACACTTTTTTTGTCTATTAAACCTGAACTACAGATTTTCCTCAAAACTTTCCTTAGCAAACAATGACTTAAATTGTTCTTCAATAGGAACCTCAATGAAATAGGAAGTTGAGCCCTCGATCAACACATTTGCTTCACAGGATTTACAGTGGGTGTCTGTACTCTCAACAGACATAAGGCATGCACTACAATATTTGTGCAAAAGTAGAGAAGATGAAGAGGAGCTCTCAAAAAATTGTTTGAATTTCTGTAAATTCCGAAGACATTCAGTCTGGATGTCGGAGGGACAGTGAAGAGTGATTAGTGTGAGCAAGTCACTTAGCGCTTTTCCTGTTAATTTGCGTCTGTTTGCAAATGTCATTATGAGTAACAGACTCTCTGCAACAGAAATTGGTGCATCTCTGTAAAGTGGACCATCTCCAGTGTTAGAGTTTTTAAGTCCTATTCCCTCCTCTACGTTAAACTCTATGTTGTCTTCGAATGATAGGTCATCATCAAATGTGAAATTTGCATCTGAAGTCCCCGCCTCAAAAAAATCCTCAACAGATGTATGTGGGAGAAAAGACAGTTCACTCTCTGTTTTTGAATTAAGGCCAGTGCAATGTGTCTCTGTTGTGTGTTCATAACACTGGGACAACATATGATTGGAAATACGAACGTCAGAAGAATCTAAGATTGACAGTTTGTCCTGATCAGCAAAGTCCTCAGCTTCCAGAGTAGCAGAAGAAGGTACTCCTTCAGTGCAGCAGTCATCTGGCCTCAATGTTGATTCTAGAAACCCATACCACAAAACAGTTGTAATACACTTACAGATGTGTTGTCTTGTTGTAATTAGTCATGAAAACAGCTTTTTGAAAAGTGGCATTGGTGAGGTTGTGGCTCACAAGTACTTCTGTCAGTCTAAACACATTATTACCAGACATCTAAGATTAAGCTGAGCTGATGCTGATGCATTTAACTCTTTGAAGTTAGATGTTTTACAATTTTTTTAACAACTGTTACCTGTGTTCTCCACTACTTGTCTGTTCAGCTGAAAATAGAGATAAATCATACAGTTACCAAACTTCAACCATAATGAATATTAATGGGATGTACAAAATATTAGTACAACCTCTCAGTAAAACTCAGTACAGTTCAACAGCACCACACATTACAGCACACAAAATGAACTAAATGAATTTAATTGACACATTAAAATAAATCAAGATCAATAAAACTAAGATAGAATACCAATGACTGAGTCTTTATTAAAGGGCTGTTTTTATTATACTGCTTTTTTATTTTATTTGTGTGCTTAAAATATTGGCAAGTAAATAAATGATCTCACTAAACTGTCATTTCAAACAAACCATATTCTTAGATATAAAAGTGTTTAGTAATGTTGTCAGAAGTAAAGGAGCTGCAGAAATGGGGTTGAAAGAAGAACATAAATAACAGCTATCAATATAACAACAAAAATATCTGATTTTTCATCACCTTTCTTCTGTATCTTTTGCAAGTACTTCGCTGGCTCTTGACTTTTTTTCTCCAGCGTGAGTCGTACCTCTGTGCCATTTTCAAATTTAGTAAGCGGTAACTGTTTGCCTGAAACAATGCACAAACCTTCTCTGAGTACAAATAATCATTTGAAAACTGAATTAAAAAATCAACCTCTCTCTATCTCTCTACCAACTACATTTCTAACTACAATTAATTGATGGGCCATACTAGTTAATCATATTTTCACACACATACAAGCTAAAAATTTGAACTAAATTATTAGTTAAAGTTACATGAACTTTAAAAACATTTTTTATAACAGCTCCATTGGGTACTGACTTTACTGATTCAAACTTCCCTACAACAGATTTTTCCTAATTAAACAAACAAGTGTAGCATAATTACATGTCATTACTCTCATTTTTGGTCAAAGCAATATCAAACTTTATCCACTTACCGCTTTGTGGTTGAACAAATTTAGCGCAAAAAGATGTGAACTTTGAACTAGCATTATGACATTTCATTGGATAAGAGCACTATCAGTTGCACATGCTGCATCGTGATTGGTTAATATGAAAACTGGTCTGATAACGTTCGGGGAACAGAGCGCAGAGTGGCCTGGAGAAACAGAAACACCACCACATGGAGGAGAAGAACCCTGTTAGCCAAAGGTAAAATAAGTATTTGCTGAGTATAATTTGTAACAATGATAAGGTATTTATTTGGAAATGAGTAAGTTTCATAAATAGTTTAGGAAACCTTTTGAAGAAACTGGTCCACATACTGTATACGGCACATGCTGGTTAGCTAACGTCTAGCTAGCCGATGTGGCTATGAACATAAAAATGAACATTAGCTAACTAGTAAGAAGCTATGGACTTCTTACTTCTTAAACACTGGGAAACCCTCGGTCAAAGGCACATAATGTTACATAGGTTAGCTAACGTTAGCATTAGACCACATGTCTATGCACTTGTAAATGTTAACACTAACTATTAACGCTAGGTAGCTGTCTATGCTACAATACAGAACCTACACCAGCGGAGAACCGCGCAACCTCCACATTTCTCTCTTTTAGCGGGTGCATAGGGGGCTCAGAGTTCAAGACAGCTCCTTGCTAAACCTAACTTAGTGGGTTATCCTTAGTGGGAATGCTGAACAGCATTCCCACTAAAATAATAATAACAGAGTGAAAGCATTGTAATTTAATTAATATATAAAAAGTATTATTAGTATTGTTGTAGGGATAAATTGTGTTCCAAAGTTCTACTTTGACAGTGAGAAAATCATTAATTGTGTCATTAAATTGGTGAATAAGTTAAGTGAGGGCGCCCCTGTGCAGACCCTTTATGTTAATAAAATGCAGTATTAGGTAAACGCTAACCCACTCCCCCCCAAGATAAAAAATGTAGATCTTACTGTAAAATCATCAATTGTCAAATGTGTTGACATCAAATCACAGCATGAATTTTTCTTAATTGTCCCTTAAGTGCTTCGTGTTTTAATATGGTATTTTTCAACTATATTTGAGCATGTTTATCAATTCTAGAGTGTTGTAAAATGGTTAAATTTAACACTGTGTCATGAAAGGTATCAGTGCAAACTTTCTGAAATGAGTACTTTAGAACTACATTTACAAAGGCTGTACTTTTATCATGTCACAGAATGGATTGCCAAGGGGAACATTCTAAAAAAGACATGCCTAAAAGAGCCCGCATACCACCGAAGAAGATGAGAATGTGTGAACCAGAACCCGTCTCACTCAAAGATGACCAGGATGGTAACTGAATCATTGTCATTTTACTGTACATCTTTTTAATGTAATGTTATTTCTTTAAATCAATATTTCTTAACTTTAACTTTTTTTGGTTGATATTATAATAATAATCTAACAAAATATTTAGTTTCTAGGATTAGGGCCACAATGGACTGAATGCATCGTACCTGAAAGCCTCCGGCATAATAAATCCTTTGAACCTCGATATTAATACTGAAATCATAACAAGCCTGGAACCAACCACTGTGCACCATCAATACATTAAAACACTAAAATAGCATTTAAGCATTTAGAACACAACAAAGTGTATATTTAGGCCCTACCCTATTTTAAGTAGTTGATGCATTTATGAATGTTATTAGAGTGTTGGGGATTTAACCATGACAATGCTGGATAAAATGTATTAGCTGTTTCGGTGCTCCTATCATAGAGCATGAGTTACCAGGAGTCAAACATTTACTTGATAGTAAGATGGAAATGCACAATAATGATTAAATTCTCCCAAAAAAGTATCACACAGCTAACTAATGACGTGTGATGTAAGTTAGCAAGATACCAAAAAACAGATGAATTGGCAGCTTCACATCACAGTAGGGCTGCACAATTAATCGCAGTTGTATTGAAATTGCAATATGGACAAGTCCAATATCCAAATTGCACGGGGGGGCAATATTTTTTAGTGGCAAATTATGTCAAACCCTTCTGAGTATTAAGTATTGTGGTGCTGCAGAGACCGGCCTACAAATCTTACTCTACAGACTAAAGAAAAAAAATTGTTTGGTACAGATCTTTGCAAAAATTACACTAATCATCATTTTCATTTCTTTTCATGTTAGTAATTTTCATTGAAAATGAGATATCAGTCAAAATTATCGCAATTAGAAATTTTCCTAATATCATGCAGCCCGACATCATAGTTAAAAACGGTTAATATTCAGTACTCATTACAGACTGAAACAACTAAGGAATAGCTTAATCTGCTACAACAGTAGCTAAATATAAAGAGTACAAACTTACATCCTCTCTCACTTCTGTACAGGCAGCCGTAGTAATAAATACAGGGATTTCTTTAAAAAGTAGTTAGCGTTCAAATTCACATACAATAGTAGTATGTTTGTTTAAAGTTATGATGTACTTGTTTAAAAAAAGCTAAAAAAAAAATGTTTACTCTATTTTCAGTTTTTTGTGTGTTTTTGACATTTGAAGATGGATACACTGCAAAGATTTTTAAGATCTGTGATGTACTAAACAAAGATGATAAACCAATTACTAGCTTCAGAGATCTGAAGCCAGGTGATGTAATACTAGCTAGATGGTCTGACAACAAATTCTACAATGCCACAGTGGACTACATTGGAACAGCTGACAAGTCAGTGGATGCAAGGAAAGGCTCAAAGAAAGACATCATAAAAAGAGATGCAGCTGCTGAGAGATTCTATAACCTCCAGTCACTGTCTCAAGCCATTCAAACCACCTCTGCACAGCCAAACCCAAATTCTGTGGAGCGCAGTGCCATTCACCCTCCACCTACCAGGTCATCTCCACCTCCTGGGCCACAGCACCAGCCTACAACAAACTTCTCATCTCCACCTCTTGGGCCACAGCACCAGCCTACACAGAACTTCTCATCTCCACCACCTCCTGGGCTACAGCACCAGCCTACACCAAACTTCTCATCTCCACCTCTTGGGCCACAGCACCAGCCTACACCGAACTTCTCATCTCCACCACCTCCTGGGCTACAGCACCAGCCTACACCAAACTTCTCATCTTCACCTCCCGGCCAGAGCTCCAGCCTCTATCCACCCAGCCTCTTGACTTCTCGTGTCCACCCATTCCACCGCCAATAACACTTCGCTACAGCTGTCCTCAGTATCCACAGCCTCACATTGGGCAGCGCATGCCTCCAGACCAATTGCAACAGCTGCCTGTTTTGGTGGATTTGGATCAACAATGGAAATCAACAACCCTAAATAACCTAACAGCCAAAGAAAGCTTTCTTAGAATGATGTACAGTCCCACTGTTCCTAAAAGTTCATCTACTGTTCATACTGAGGAGAGTCAGCCTAGTACGTCTGAGTACGAGAGTTCTTCCTCAAGCTCAGGATCATCTGCAGACACTTATATCATTGAACGTGATCCACTACCAGAATATGGAGAACCATGTGTGCAAATTGAATCAAGAGAAGGCAGAGCTTGGAAGCCATGCAATGCATGTCAGGCTGAGGTGGCAAAATTAATGGAGGCAAAGGGAAAATTGGAGGAGGTGCTGTGTAGTATCAGTAAGTACTTTTTTTTTTTTTTTTTTTTTTCTGTTGTGTTAATGTTGCGTCAGGATTGCATTGTAAAGTAATAATTCATCTTCTGTGTTACAGGTGCTGAACAACTTGAGGGATTACAGGGCTTTCTGAATAAAGTTGAAAAGATACATCTTCAAGCTGGTGTCGTGCCTACAAAAAGTCAATCAGGGAAACAACAGCTGTACCAAGGTTGTGGCCTCTTCCTGTCATCTACTCGGTTGGCTGCAATCCATGCGGAAGCAAGAAAGGACTGCCTTCGACTATTTCATCTGCTTTTTGATGAATTCTTCACTGTTGAGGAGTGCCAAAATGCTCTGGCATTTGGAAAACATGGGAAGGTGCCAGAAGGGAAAGCAGTCCTGGACAAGTCCAAAGTTGATGGGATTCTTAGTAAGTACATTAGTAATTTTGTAGATCATTGTTGTGTTGTAGATCTCTGTGTGTTTATTCACAGTTGGACTTTTTCATGATTGGTTTTACAACATCCACATGCAGTAGTTGCCGATGAATTTAGTAATTGAATAGCCAGCAACACACTACTTAATTGGTTTCCTTTGTGTTGCAGGGATTTAAATCCCCCAAAGATCAATTCACAAAAGAGAGACAAATTCCCCACACACACCTTTCACCTCTAAATTGTTTGTCAATGTTTCAGTCATGGTTACTTTCTCAAAAACCTTATTAGGGTTGAACGATTTCGGAAAATAATATGATGGCAGTATAGTCATTAACAAAACAAAAGTGCAGAAAAGAAAAGAAGAAAATATCTGCATATATACCTCTTTGAAAATATTTAGTAACTATTTGGTAACTCAGTTAATTGTAATCACTGTCACTGAACATTCATATATAAATATTAATCATAACTATTGAGTATGTCATTACCAGCCACTGTATGGTTCTTCCTCTATGCTTGCTAGGTAACCCATTTGTTGCTGGTTTTAAGCATGAGCGAGTGCAAGTAAGGAAATGCAGCATAAGACTCTGATAGGGCTCCGCTGTACGGCTTCCCCACATGTCAGTTGTAGCATTGAAAAACTACATTGTTTTAAACTCCGCTGCAACTCTTTTAAAAAATTTTTGTGTTGCTCCAGTGTGGCTACCTAACTATATTGTGTGCAGGAAGGCATGTTGCACTGCTTTTCCAGTGTATTTATTAAATCCGTGAACCCAAGCTTGGTCACTGTACTAAGGGGCATCATGTCTTCGGCGATAAATACAGTTACTGCTTGAGTATATTTCTTGTTCCGTTTTGAAATATGTTCATGTGAGTTCCTCTTTCAAACATTTCAGTCAATGATGCCTGTTGGATGGTATTTAGCTTACTTGACACACTGGTGTTCGCCATTTAAGCCATGCAACTGTCGTATATGGCTTTTGTGTTGTCTTGTTTGTTCAGGTACTGATACAGGTTTGTGGTGTTGTCCCATGATGTAGCAACTTTAGCAAGAAGGTTTTGCACAATACCTTTAGCTGTACATCATCTTTTTTTGTTTTTTAAACCAAAACAGTCCCACACAGCTGATTTACTGTTCAAGTTTGTGCAGTGTCAGGTTCTGTGGAGCCTGAGACCATTGTACAACAGGTTAAGGTACAGCGTAGCGTTGGCATGCCAATTGACATTGACTATATCCCTGGTAACAATTCAGTCAGGATTTACCACATGATGGTTACAGTATGCTAGGAGAATTTATCTTAATTGGTGCTTTCTTTTATTCTTGCAGCCTACATCATGCGCTGTGGAACTCTAGATGGATGGACACCTGTGGAGAAGGCCAAGGTCAAAAAAGCCTTGATTAACAAATGCCGCATGAGGACCACAAAGACATAGACAATATACACTCTTGAAAGAAGAACACCAGAGAGGTTGACATATGCTGAGTTAAGATTTTCAGAAGTTCTTGCTGCAAATGTTCCGCGTCAGTTGGCGTCCGCTGAAAGTTCTTGCTGCTGACAGACTTATATTATTACTCTAAGTGTCAGACGTTATGGGATGGATCCCTACAGAGGTAAAAAGATCCTTTTGATTTAACATGAAACAGCCCCAACATCACCATCACCAAACTCCATTTAAAGGAACACGCTGACTTATTGAGACTTTAGCTTATTCACTGTATCCCTTCAGAGTTAGATAAGTCCATACATACCTTTCTCCTCCTGTGCGTGTCTTTCTGCCCAAGTAGCAGAGCTTCGGCTTCTGTGGAGAATAGTTCCCAGTATGTATACTATTAGAAGATGACGTTTGTGGCGTCAGACAGAGTGACATGCACAGAGAGGAGAAAGGTAAGTATGGATTTATCTAACTCTATGGCATACAATGAACAAGCTAAAGTCTCAATAGTTGACATGTTCCTTTAAATAGACAGTAATTTTACTATTGTAAGGCCCACTTCATTCAATCAAAAGTTTTTTCATCTTTCCACTGTTCAAAAATCACCACTTAGATTTGGTTGAAATAAACCCTTATTTCACCCATTTACATGTGGAAATATGTTGGCTCTATACACGCTAAACCTAAAGTTTATTTAAACAAGTCCATGGGTTTGGCAATAGAAATCTTTGAGCCGTGTTGGGGGTTCAAATACATAAAGTTCTGTTTTTGTCTTTTACATTATGGACAGGATCCCTACAGAGATAGACCTTCATGTCTAAGTAAGATCATTTTTGTTTAACATTAATAAAGGGTCTATTTCTTGAAAGTTTCCTTGATTTTTTTCTTTTTTTTCTTTTATAGATAAATACATGTGACTCATATATTTCTCAATATTATCTCTGGTACTGCTCACTTTCTTTTCCTAAGGAGAACAAAATGAGCCAAAGAACAAATTTTGCCGAGTACAAGTATTATACGAGTAATATGAGTCAATATCCGTGCTCGGATTGAATACAACTCCTCAACTGGCC
>NC_048428.1:4134942-4149220 GCF_013103735.1 Etheostoma cragini | reverse complement strand
GTCTATATACACACCGTTTTCACGAGATTGACTCGATATCATATGAAATGATAACGTTTCTAGTTCTGTTGTCGAAGCAAACGGGATGATATAGCTAGCTAGCTAGCTAAGTAACGTTACAGCTTAGCTAGCAACCAAACTATCAGGATTCTACTAAGCTGCAGTTAGCTTTCTTATTGAAATACAATAAAGATTAACCTGCCAAAGTGGACAAACATGCATCATGAACTATAGATGGAGCTACATGACAACACATGGTATTTATTCGAATAGAACAGTTAGTTAGGTAAATGGTCAGGAAAATGAAACGTTAGCCCCTTTGCCATTACAGTTGATCAACACACATTCAGCCTATGCTAGCTACAGGATACGTTAGCATTGCTAATATTACTGTTAGCGACGAAATCATACTTACAGCTTTTGGTTGGGATGACCAGACAGTCGGAACAGCAACAGCAGCTTAGCAAATCCTGCTTTAAATTGTCGAAATTTTGAAAACTGTCTTTGGGGAAAAAGTTAACAGGGATCTCCTTATAAACAGCAGCCATGCCCGTCAAGTGTTTGCTTCCTTGGGAAGGCTATGAGAAGTGTCTCCATTCCCTGTACAGCCTGGAACTGGACAAGGGGAAGTGGACAAGGGCATGTTGAACACCTAATAAAACACAGCCAGTTAGAGCCATGACACAAATCAGTGATGAAGTTGTTCCACAACTAGGCTACCTGGTGTGCAAAAAAGGAACTGCTTGCTGATATGTTTTCTATATTACATATAAGGTCATGTACTCAACATTTAGAACAATAATATAGCAGTAAAAAATATGTAGTACTGGTATAATGGAGTAATGGCATCCCGAGCAGTGATTAAAGTCACACTCTCTGTGTGTTGTAATCTGAACTTCTCTTTTCTCAGTTTTGTAGCTGATCGGCGTTGGTATTTGACGACCTGGAAATGAGAACGGGGTGTTAAAACTGTTGGCCACTCCCTTTGTGTTTGTGTCTGGCTGGCTGATTGCTCACCAGGCCTCTGTTTAGCGGGAGATCGGTGCTCATACACAGGTGGCCCCCTGATAATGCTGGCATACCAACTAATGAGCACCACTCTTCAGTAGAAGCCAGTTCACCTCAGTCAGTGTGAGCTAACCATGGAGCTAATTTATGTTCTGTTTGTACTCAAGCCATTAGCACTGTTAGCGCTCTCCATTTTGTCCACCCTCACTCTCCCTTCACAATCGATTGATCATTGGTATGAAATCTACCATGAAAGCCTGATTAGGAAAGTGCGCAGTGAAAAGCGACAGCAATTAGCTACCTAGCGGAGCGCTATTGTCGTTGTTTGCTTTCAGCTAGCCACCGGTATTGCAACTAAGCCAGCTCCATGTTCGCTTGTCACGTGAGAGGCAAGAGCCTTGAGCAGCCATTCCTGTTCCAGACTCTGAATGTCAGTCAAAGTCCGTTGAGAGCTTTGTTAGGCAAAGCCCAGCCCCGACTGAAGTTATTTTCAGTATTTTGAGTACCGCTGCTTTAAGCTGTCAATGTTTGGCCCCCAAGTGGCCCAAAATAATCTATCATTGCCGGTTTAACCATGCAATAGGCTAAAGCTATGGCCATCAGTATTAAAAGTTTGAACTTTGTCAGTATTAAATTGTGTTTGAGCAGTTTGGCAAGAAAGATGGCTCTACGTATATACTTTAAAACCCGGGAGCCTTGGCTGCGGCTGATATGGAGAAGTAGGTTCAGAGGTTTTGTGAACAGAAAATTGTCATGGTGGCTGAATTTATCATAGATTGAGCAACTCCATATTGTGCTTCAACTGAAAAACCTCCCATTCAACATGTAAATGTAAATGTACATGATTTTTCAGTAAGTGAAAATAACAAAATCCTTATTCACCGCATGAATAGAAAGTCTTACCCATTGAAGAAATATCTAACACTGTAATGTTTCCCTGAGGGAAAGGAGACAATGAGCACTTTCACCAACTAGATAGTGTTATTATTTCTTGCTTTCAGATTTATACCAACATGCTGTTTCCCCCCTCCAGCCTTTTCTAACCTTACAAAGTGGGGACAATAAACATATGAAACCCCCCAGAAACAGGAGAAAATATGCAGTGAAACTCAGTATCAAAAAATCCCCAGAAGAAGAGTCTGGCTTTCCACCTAACCGTAAATCATTGTAGAGATCAATAAAGAGAAAATATATGGGTCTATGCCCCAAGCGTAAACAAAACAGAAGAAGTCTTACTAAATCACAGTGAGCCAATAACATCATCCCACACCTAAAGCAAATGGAATCTGTGTAGAAGGTCTACACAGATCAGTCATGACAGTAAACATATCATAATTGTCAAACTAAAAAGCCACTCTGAAATGTATGACACATTTCCAGTTCAGTGACTGGTGGCAGCGTGGCAAGTTTTGAGGTTGTTCCCTTAGGGTTCTGTATTTATGAATCATTTCTGAACCATTGAGAGTAAAGTAAAAGACACAGTGGGAACACATAAGAAGAAGGAAAAGGTTTTGGGTGATTTTCCTGGTGAGAGGTGCACTTTGTGGTAACTGATGGGAATTGTATGTTTTCAGAGAAGGTGGAAGGACATCAGATCCATCCATTCCCCATTTAACAGTTTCTCTGGTGTCAAGGCAAGGTTAATGATAAAGTAGTCTATATCAATGACTTTTCATTTCCGGGATTGTTTCGGTGCCGCCAAAAATTCCACCGCATGTCCAAGAGTTTTTTTGTATAGAGTAGTGGTTTGAGAGAAGTGTTTGCTTGTGACCAGGTATCAAACAGTAGAGGATATTGGATAAAAACCTTAAGTACATAAACATTATGTCTGGCCCTTTATGAAATGTAACTGCGGACAAGTCTGAAGTTTGCCAGGTTAAACTTAATGTGATTACAAAACTTCTTAATATGTGATAAAGTAACAATCCAATTTTGTAAAATGTAAGGAGCGTAAGGTACCAATATTTGTGTTAAAATGTAAGGAGTAAAACTAAAAAGAGAGGTCTTTCAAAATAATAGTGTTCACATCTCTCTTTCTCATTGGCCTGTCTGACTTGGCAAGTAGTAGTCTTGTGTTCAGATGAAAAATACTTGATATTTTCTACAGAGTCAATGAAATGATTATTGAGAACATCAGCTACCTCAGCTGGCTTGTCTCTTAATTTTCCACTAACAAGAAGTTCAAGTGATTTTGCATTAACATTATCTCCCATTAGTTTTCTTAACTGGCTCCAAATAACTTTTGTATTACTTCCTGCTTTTTTCATAATGGTCAAAAAGAAGTTAGCTTTGGCCATTCGTATCTCTTTGACTACCCGATTCCGTAGAATAGTGAAAGTATGTCTATCACTGCTTGCTTTTGATATAATGGTAGACTTTAAAGCCATGTCCCTTTTTTTCATTATACAGATTTCTGTGGTTATCCAGGTAATGATTTTCTTTTTTTCCTATGGCGTTGTCTGCATGTAAATGCATCAATTGATCTCTGCAGATGTTCTGTAACTCTTTAAACAAAGCGCAGCACTTATAAGGACAGCACTTATAAACTGATCCTGCATATTTTTCTAAATATTAAAAAATTCCTGTTCTTCCTGTTTGGAGTAAGTTATTTTGCTTCTTAGCTATCAATATCAAATTGTGGTCAGATATTCCAGACAATATATTAAGGGATTTGACAATCTGCTTCGGCCTATTGCTTAATATGAGATCTATTTTTGATCTTGTAGAATGTACTCTGGTAGGTCCATTTGTCAACTGTGTAAGTTCGCAATCATCTGTTTAGTGTTTTAATGTTTTCCTTGACGATTTATCTTCCCAATTGATGTTGAAGTCTCCCATAATAAATCACCTACTTATTAAGATTACATTCCTTTAGCATATTTTTGAAATGTTCGTAACAAATATTCTTATAAGTTGGCGAGCGATATAACGTAATAATTGAGAAGGACATAGATGGAAATAAGGTTATGTTAACTCCAATAAACTCCAGCTCATTACTTGACCACTTTACCTCATGACACTGTAAATGATCTTTCACAGATTCTTTCAAGATTAAGACTCCACCTACATTTGAGCCAACTTTGTTCTTTCTATTGACCTTATAGCCCAGAACATGTAAAGCTAGTGATAGTGAATTGCCATTAAACTAAGTCTCCGTTAAACACAAGAAATCCAAGTTGAAGTCTAATAAAAGCTGATGAATTTGATCACGTTTAGATTTTTAACATTGTATGTTTAGGTGGCCTCCTAAAATACCCCTGGGCTTTATTTGGGGTTCTAGATTATTCTGGAGTGAATGACGGACTTACAGTGCTTGCCGTTAGATCTGGTGACTGCTTGGATGGATTTGTTGATAGTTCTGCTGTTGGTGTGGGAGGATTTGTTAATAGTTCAGGGTTTCCATATGATTAACTCTCCCTGAACTAGATTGTTTGTCACCTCTGTCTTTTGAGAACGGATAACAGCCAGATCCAGCATCTGGTGACTCTGCAATGCAACTGTTAGCTGTGGACCCTTCTGGAATCCCCACCATGGCACATCGCTGGTCTTGCTGCCGGTCTGCCTGTACAACGGCGG
This sequence comes from Etheostoma cragini, assembly GCF_013103735.1. Taxonomy (NCBI): domain Eukaryota; kingdom Metazoa; phylum Chordata; class Actinopteri; order Perciformes; family Percidae; genus Etheostoma; species Etheostoma cragini. Next base: position 4,144,636 of record NC_048428.1, on the reverse strand, counting down.
CTACCCTCTGGTGCCCTCTCTCAGATGGCTAGTCCGCAAGACATTCTCCAGGAACTCAGTCAAGCAACCCAAACCCAGCGGCACCCATGGAGCAGAGATTGCGCTCGAGGTTAGTTTGTTGTTCAATCTGTGATTTATTACAAAAAAACAGTGCGTACCTGTGAAACAGCAGTGTTGCGTTTTATGTCAGCAGTATTTGCTTTCCCTCGGGGGCCAGGAAATGGATGAGTATCTCCAGATAATATCAAGTAGATTGTTGTCCGCAAAGCATTGCTTTGTTGTATCTTGGTTGAAGGCTTGAGCTTCTTTGTAGGATGGTACAGTTGTGGCCACATGAACGTTATTGCCAACGCATGTTCCCCATAGTCAAATTTTGTTGAGGCCCGGGTTGTTTGTTTAATTTTTCTTTGGACGATATTGGTCCTCTCTGTATGGAGAACATTTTTAACTGGTTGAATTTATATATAAATGTCAATAGGTTAAAATCCATCCATAAAGTAAAAGCACTAATGTCGCACCTGTCCTGCCGGTACCTGACAAACATGCCGCCATCTTGATACTCATTACCCAGTTGTAAGGAGATATGAAAAACCTGTGGAGCTAACTGTTATGTTTAATAAAGACACTGGATGAGCTGTTAGAGCGTGCAGGCTACTTTACTTTTCAGACCAAATCAACTGTCTCTCACGCATGTGCCAAGGCGCTACAAACTAACACAAGTTAAGGCATTACCAAACGATCACAGATGAATTCGTTGAACGGATATAACATTTTCCTCTCTCTGGGGGGTTTGAACCTTAAAGTTAACCACAACGTTCTTAAGGAAATCAGGCCCACAGTCATTCAGGTAATCAGGGAACAAAGTCCCTCAGATAATCAGGCCGTGCCCTCGTGCGCACTGGCCGTGAAGAACACACAGCTGAAAATGTGACGACCCGTGGTGTGGAGACCGGGGGCTGGGGCAGCGCCGATGGTGATGGGGGCACTGTGTGTGACACAGAGGGAGTATCCTCAGGCTGTGTGGCTGATTGAGGCATGGAGTCCTCCTGCTCCACTCTGGGTGGCATTATGTTCCCGCTGCTCTGAGTTGACATTGCAGTAGGTGCTGGCACCTTCTGACGGCAGCTGGCGGGCCAGCGGGTGCCGTCATCTAGGAGGTGTGTGGCTTTTCCCAGCCGGCGGACCACTTGCCGTGGAGTGGACCTAAATCACGCCATTTTGTTCCCAAAATCACTGTTTCATCCGCTCCTGACGCTGGGTGACTGAGGCTTTGACTGGTGGGAGTGTGTTCTGGCATGCGGTGGGGCGGAGCCTGTCGAGGGGTAGGTGTAACTCCCCATGTACCCCTGACTATGAGTGAGGCTGGGGAAACCTCTGTGGTTGAGTGCTGGTGTCAGAATAAAATGTACATACATATACATTTATCTCATATTTACTCTACTACATATACATTTATCTCATATTTACTCTAATATATATACATTTATCTCATTTATCTTAATATGTCTTTATACATTTATCTTACATTTACTCTAAGTCTACATGTTAATCATTTCATGAGTATGAAAGATGAAGTGCATAAACTGCATGAAGTGTCTGCTTGCTTGTTGCAAAACAGGAAATCCGTTTCAGAGTGTCACAACAGCAGAATCCGGCTGAACTCAGTAAAACAGGAATTTGTGGCCAAGTTGCCAGACAAGCAACGAAAGGAGGAGAAGCGCAAAGTTTGCCTCCACTCAGGGGTTTAGGGTGATTTAAAGTTCAAGCCTGTTGTCTCAAGAAAGGTTTTACCAAAAAAGGTCATGCAAGCATATTGCTCCCCCTCCCTCTATGCACATTCTATTATTGTAACTAGGGCACTCCCTAAAATGAATAAAAAGAGAAGCAACGGCAGGATGAGTTCAGAGCCGTAGGAGATTGTAACTGAACTCATTTTTGTCCGTTCTCCTTGCGAGTATTAACCTATGCTCTTGTCTTTGTGCCTTATTTGAGTCTTTTAGGTTGCTTAAACCTGACAGCTGGGTAGCTCGGTAGAGTAGCAGGGTAGACGTATGGCTTGTTTAAAGGAGAAGCCTTGGGCCTGATGTGCTCTGATGCCATTTTCAGGGACTGATGAAAGCATTCCATCCCCCCGTTCTTCAGATAAGAATTAAACTCCAAAGAAATAGACTGTGGACCGTTGTCTGTGGTAAGGGTCTGTGGAAGGCCCCAGCGGGATAAGAGGGACTCCAGAAAGTCCACAATGACCTGGGAAGTGACAAAACCAGCAGTGGTCAGCTCAGGCCATATGGAGTGTAGGTCATACACTATGACTAAAAAACCCTGATAGTGGGTCAGAGTGTGGTGAGATCCACGGGGCCCGTGGATCTCACCACGTATGTCTAACTGCAGATGCTCCCATGGCTGTGAGGGCCAGGCCAGAGGTTGCAGGGGTGGTGGGGGTTGACGGCCAGTTTTTTTCACTAACCAGGCATGCTGGGCATTCCTTAACAAGGGCCTCAAAGTCTTTTTCTATGTCTGGCCACCACACCAGGTTGCGGCATCTCTGTTTAAGCTTCACTATGCCCAGGTGGCCCTCATGTGCCATGGCCAGCACACGAGAGTGAAGGGCCCCCGGAATCACAGTGCAAAGCCCACACGCCATGCATGTGCCATTCCAAAAAGAGAGCTCCTGCTTGACCCGAGAGAAAGCTAACAGCTCCATTTGGAGATCCCTTGGCCATCCCTGACAAATGTAGGCGGAGAGCCGGGAGATGACTGGAGCCTGTTCTGAGGTTGCCTTCAGTTCCTGCAGAGTGACAGTTGACTCAAGCGGAGTGTGTAGCATGTGAATAATCTCACTTTTGATATGGTTGATGCTGTCAGGCAGGGTCTGGGCAGGAACTGACGGAGAGAGTAGGTTTGCAACAACATTATCCCGGCCCGGGGTGAACTGTAGCGTGTAGTTGTATTGACGAAGACTGTTGTACCACGTTAAAAGGGACGCTGAGAAGACGCTGGTGTTGTTTGTTCGCCGCTTCTCTGTCTGAAAGCCGGGATAATGTTGTTGCAAACCTACTCTCTCCGTCAGTTCCTGCCCAGACCCTGCCCAACAGGGTCAACCATATCAAAGTTAATGTTAAAAAGCTGGAACTAAGGCTGGCGTGTTAACATGTCAGCCAGAAAAACACTTGGGCATGTTGGGTAAACTGCTGGCATATTAATGTAATTTCCTCAAGCAGAATTCCAGCCGTTTTCATCTCCGTTCAACCAGTTGGCTTTCTTACCAGGTTCCAAGGGCTTTTACTGAGCTGGGGAAAAAAGCCTTCTCTTACTTTGCTCCATGGTCTTGGAATAACTTGCAAAACACCTAAATGATCTAGTTGCATTAAATAAATTTAAGGCCATGTTAAAATGCCATGTAATTCAAAAATTCTGCCACATGTGACCTGTTCCTTTTCCCAATGTGTGATTTTGACTATGCTGTATTTCTATTTAAATTGTAACTGGTGCGCTGTCTTGGCCAGGTCACCCTTGGAAAAGAGATTTCAATCTCAAGGGACTAGAGGATAAAGGTTAAATAAAAAAAGGAGAAGGTTTTCAGATATTGTATAATGTCCTCCAGGTCTTTATGATGGATCGTATAAAATGGCATCATATTGAAATTTGTTTTGCCTGAACACTGTGGCAACACATATTCTGTACTTGATATGAAGGCACTGACTGCTTGTCTAATTTTCAGATTTTTGTCTCTGAAGAAGTTGGCAAATTCATCGCAGGCCTTGGTAAATGAAAGTTCAGATACTACTGGTGCTGGAGAGATTGTTACCCTATCAATAGTAACAAACAAAGCATGCATATTATTATGTTACAAATTATAAATTTGAAGTCTCTCTTCACAATGGACCTGGAGATTCGCCAAGTTCAGCTTTTCTTACCAGAGAAAACTTTGACTTTTAACATTTGTAATTTTATAATTGAAATGATCTAGAAACTCAGTGACTGAGACTCAAGAGAGGGCAGGTGTGGAGGAGAAAAACTGAATGAATTTTTAACTGGTAATTTCAGTGAAATGCTGTTTTCTGATTACCTTTGTTTGGACACTTTTGTACACAGAGATAGTGCCATTATAGAAAACACAGAAATTGTAAGAGAGAGCAACATTAGTCACCACAACCTTGGAAATGTTCAAAGCTTTGGAGATAACTAAGTCCAGCGTCTGCCCTTTATTGTGTGGGGGCTACGTCACATGCTGACTCAGTCCATAGTTCTCAAAAACACAATAAAGTTCTTCAGTCCTGTCCTGTGGGTTGTTGGCATGAGTGGTAAAATCCCCAGCAATAATTACACAGTCAAAGTCAATACAGATTTTAGCCTGTTCAGTAAAGTCATCAAACCACAGTATTTTGTTGTAGTTTGGGGTTTTGTATGGGATTAAATGTTCCCTTTTGGCCCTCTTTGTGTTTGTGTCTTAGTTTTCTTCCCGGTCTTTTGTTGTTGGTCCGGTCCTGTGTTCCCCTCAGTGTCTGTATGTTCTGTTTCCTGTTTTATTTTGAAGTTGGGTTCTCGTCCTGCTTTGAAATTTACTTCCTGTGTGTTCTTGCTTGTGTGATTACCTGGGGCGTTTCTCAATATGTGTTCTTCTATGGACTTGTGTTCTTGTGTTCTTGTGAAACGTCATGTTTGGTGGCCAAAGTACTGACCCAATACACAAGTTAGCATTTCGCCAAGAACGCTTAAAGTCCCCGGATGTGATCTCGACACGCCCATTTTACCGAGGATACATCGGATTGTGACTTGTGTGAACTTGGCCGGGCCGGTATCCCAGCATTCAATTCGGGTGTAAAGCGCGTATGGTTTCCGGTACACAGTTGTCACAATTTACGTCAATTAGTAAATCAATAAATTCATTTTTGGGATGTTTTAAGGCAAGAAATCAGCTGTGTAGATTTTGAATATAGGCATTTCAACAAAAATTGATGGTGAATTAAAAAAGCCTTCGGAGTTGGAAAGCTCCACAACCCCCGGCGGGCGAGCTTGCTCCGCCCGCCGGGGATGACTCTGGCGAGCCGGTCAGTCAGCTCACAGACCCCTCTGCCCCACATTTAGACAGACCCCTCTGCCCCACATTTAGACAGACCCCTCTGGCCCCACATTTAGACAGACCACTGCAGCAGCAACAATGGAATAGGAAAGCCAGGTCCACAATTGTAAGATATTTAAAACTATTTTTATCGCTGTTGTTATAGGACATATCCCCTCCTCCTCTATCCTCCACCTGGCTCTCCTCACTCGCAGGCTCCTCTTCTGCTTCTCGGTAAAGTATACCGACGGCAGTGGCTAACGTTACCCAGTCCATCTATAATTTTGATACCTATTTTAACGTTTCTTTTCTGATTTCAATTAAAAGTGAATCCCGAAATATGTTATAGGGTTTTCTTCTCGCCGTTGTGTCGTTATTTATACAGTTATTGGCCCGTGATACTTAATAGCACGTTAGATGAAAACGTAACAAAACAACGAGGCGATGTGAAAGGTGATCGTCCATGCTTTATTATGAATACACACATCAAAGCTAACTATAAAGTGGCAGCCCCTCTATGCTGGGGGTGTTGCGCAATAACAGGAAGAACGCTTCGTCTCAAAACTGTCAACAGTGTTTTGTGTGCTTCTGAACTCGCGAGTACAGTCTTCCAGGTACAGCTAGCAAGTACGGTCTCCCCAAGAACACAAGTCCGTTCTTTGCTTACTTTGTATTGAGAAACGCCCCTGATGTTTTCCACCCGATTCCCTTCCCTCTTGTCACCTGCCTCTCGTTACCTTATTTCCTTGTGTATTTAATGTCTGTGTTTCCCTTGGGCCTTGTCAGATCCTTTTGTCTTGTCAGTTGTCCTGTCTGCTCGCCCAGTTGTCGCTATCCTGCCCATTCTCCAGCTATACCCTGTGAGTTTCCTTTGTGGGAGTGTGTTTTGTTTTTTGGATTTTGTTTTCTAGACTGCTTATAAATAAAGCCTTTTTGAAGATCCCTACTACTCCACTTGTGGGTCCTCCTTCCTCCACTGTAACAGAAGGATCTGACCAGACTATTGGAGAATGCCTGAAGACACTCAATCAGCTGAAATACGGCCTGGGGCTCCAGCTGGTCATCTGCTCATTGATGCGGAACGCCATGGCAGGCAAGCCCTGGACCCTGAGGGCGCCGGGTGTGGCTGCGGTGGCCAGGGAGATCTGCCAGCTGGAGGCAACTCTGCAGGCCTCCCTGATCCCCACCAGAGAGCCGGCACCGACCAGTCTTCCCCAGGGGTCACGGACCAGCACTCCCACGCCTGCGAGCAACTGGCCGGATCTGGGGCCGGCTAGCAGGCCTACTGACTATGAGCCCGGACTGGCGTGCAGCCCCATTGACCCCGACCGGGCGCCCAGCGTCCCAGACCCCCAACCGGGCCCCCAAATAACAGGAAAGGAAAATTAGGAAATAACATCTTCCAGGACCACGTACATCTAATTGCAGAGTCAGATGCTAAAAAATGTGACCGCTCAATTGGTGTTCACTTCCTGAAGAAGAACCTCACTTCAGAACTATTAAACGGAGTCTGGTGCTCCACCCTCTTCTGTTTTCCACTTTCGCCACTCACATCCATTTGGGCATTCTTTTCAAATTCGGGTGGACTGGCAAGGCGTTTACCTTAGTTAGAATCAAATGGTAGATGCTTTTAATTTACAGGACAATACCATAATTATAGGAACACAGGTGTGTACAATCATTGTCACAGTCCTGCTCTTTGGTCAGAGACCTTCATACCTTTGTTGTCAACAACATATTTCTTTCTTTAGATATTCTTTTTTTAGTTTCAAGAGGATTTGGTGTTTTCTGTTCCTTCATTGTTTCAGTTTTCCGTGTGTGCCCTATGTACCTTATATCTCCTTGTAGCCCTGACCAGCATGTCTTCCCTTGGACACCTGGGGCACAATTAGCCCCAACAAAATGTAGCACATATATAAAACACATATATTTAAACTGAAACCTCGGTGTGTGGAAGTGAATTAGCATACACATTTCTGCTGAATGTGTATCACCTGTTACACAGCCACCAAACCAGAGAAACCATATCTAAAAGCTTGTTGCACAGCATTGCACACGTTTCACACCTTTCCGAGGTAACTAACATTCAATCTAGAATTTTGAGATTGAACCTGCCCTTGTTTTGTGTCTACCCTTGTCAGCCTGCCTTTTGTGTTACCAGTCCTTATGTTGTTACCCAATCAGTGTTTCCCTCCTTCCTCCTGTTCCCTGCCCACTCCAACTGTGCCTGGTGATTAGCTCCTTGTCTATTAGGTCTGTGGGTCTGTAAAAACAACGAAGCGTAGTAACGAGTAACGAGCTTATTGTAGCCTAATGTAGCGGAGTAAGAGTACAGTTTATTTTTCACTAATCTACTCAAGTAAAAAAGTATAGTGATTTAAAACTACTCCTAGAAGTACAATTCTTTCAAAAACTTACTCAAGTAAATGTAACTCGTTACTACCCACCTCTGGTCATTGGGCTTAATGTAAAAATCTTCAAATGGCTGGCATTTATTGCTCCTCTTTCACCGCCTACCTGCTTGACGGAGAAGTTAACATCACGTTTCTATAAGAGGGTATCGGATTAATTTTATGATTACAAATACGAGTACATGCGCACGGAATCTAACTGATACCTGGTACTGCCGTTGGTATTGGTGCATCCCTATTTATATGTAACTATCATCTTATAATAAATACATCATTATATAATCTGATTATAGAAACAAGGATATTATATTTGTATTGCTGTGCTCTAAGCAATATCATGCGTGCTTTAGGCTGCAACATTTGTTGTCAATTAAAGCAAACATCTCCTCACTATCCGCGTGGGGCCTATCCCCAGAACACACTGTTAAAAAAATGTGGTCTCTATAGACAGCCCATGGTCTACAAATGGCAACAAGCGGAAGCACAGAAGGGAGGGGATGGGATGAGAACGTCAACAAGGAGTATTGTTACCCAACATCGCTTAGAGCACCTTTAAATACCAAAACTGACATGGGATCAGTAGACAGCCTCAAGTCCAAGTTAAGTTTAATTACATAACAGATGTAATTTTTAGTGATGTGTGCATTTATGAACATAAATATTAAGTATCTCTGAGGATTATTAGGAGACCTTGATGCTTGCTATTCAATTATTATTCTTTTTTTTTATTTCAAGATTTCTTTGGCCATTTTTAGGCCTTTATTGAGAGAACAGCTGAAGAAATTAAAGGGGAGAGAAAAGGGGAATGACATGCAGCAAAGGGCCGCAGGTCGGAGTCAAACCTGGGCCCACTGCGTCGAGGAGTAAACCGCTATATTTGGGCACCCACTCTACCACTTGAGCTATCCAGGCATCCTAATCGATTCAGCAGTAAATACATTTTTTGTAAGTATGGTTGTTACACACAAATGGCTACACTAGGTTATTGTGTGTGTGTGTGTGTGTGTCTGAGTGTGTGCGTGTGCGTGTGTGTGTGTGCCATTGACAAATCAGCTTTCAGGGGTGAAACAAAGTTTCCCTTTTGAGAGAGGAATTTTTATCACAATTATAACAAAAAACAAAAAGTCGTTTTCTTTAGATTATATGATATCAAGGGGAATGGCTGTAATGGCCCAAAATGATTGTCTTGATACTGTCATACATCTGACGTTTTTTATGGCCTGCCTGTATGCAGTAAACTGGTAATGTCTAGGGATAAGTAGCCTTTCATATGTCTTATTTGAATGGTAAAGTAAATATAAACACTTATAATACTTGTGCGTGCTGGCTTGGAGGGGACAATGATCCTGTCTGAAATGTGTGTATACTATCTTCAGCACAAACGGATTCAGGCAACATTCCTTAAATCCTGGATGCTGAGTGAGGTACATCACATCTGCTGAGCAAGCTCTTTGACCAGCGGCTAAAACGCACTCACTCCACTACAGCACAAGCTCTCCACCGCAGTTTCGGCACCACACACAAACACCTGCCAAAATAGCAACACGTTTTCAACGGAGGAAGAGGGGAACGCTTAGAAATAACACTAGGCAAATATGGTGTTCCTACAGGTAGTAGACTACCATCAAAACGTGGGCTATTTATTTAGAATTGTGTTAACGTTGGGGAAAAGATTTAAATAGGGATTATCTTGGAGGGGGGGCATGATGCCTTCTACTCTCAGATCTAGCTAGATAAGTGTACAAGTACTTACCTGAACTAATGACATGATCACTGTGACTAGATTTAAAGTAAATGTTGACGTTTACTCTATGCTATTCACTGACAGTAAAAAGAAAAGTCATTATTGTATGCACAGCTGCGCTGGCCATGCTGCGTTGCTAAATGATAGCAACTTACCAGGAGACTTTGCTAACTCTCAGCAATTCCTCATTTGCTCTCTCACATGCTGGCCTTTCCACCTTTTCCTTATCCAAGCTGGTTGCCATAGTTCTAGTACCAGGCTGAGACTACTCTCCCCAACGGGATGTCATTACCGAATTTAGTTAAAAAACCTGTGAAAACCTGAGAAATAAAACTGGCATTTAACACAAATTGGAGACATTTTTAAAAATGTAATACATATCTGCAATGCTTTTTGTACCCAATAATCAAAAGTGGGGGTTAACCTGCAACACGAACTTTAAGATTACAGCTACCACATTGCAGTTAAGATTTTAGT
>NC_048428.1:4120266-4134842 GCF_013103735.1 Etheostoma cragini | reverse complement strand
TTTTTTTTTTTTTTTTTTTGATGATCCAGCAGTGAGAAAGTGGAGTTTAAGATGTATAGGCACCATTTACTAGAACAGAATTTACTGATACAGGTCTGTCTGCTTAATCTCACTTTGGAAATGAACCTCTGGTGTAAAACACAGCCCTCATCTTTCCATTCCCTGCCCTGGAACTTTCCCCTGCCTCGCTCTCAGTCTGCCTCCCACCATCAACGACTGGCTGTCTGTTAGAAGTGACTTATGACTCCAGCTTAACTCTTGGCCACAGTAAATATCCTCCTGATAGTTTTGCCATATTATTGCAATTTGTCTTGCAGCTCACGGTGGGCAGATTTGGAAGACAAGTGCATGTGAAGAAGGCCCAGATGAGCGAGGGTGCCAGGCAGGTGAAAGATGACAGTCTCTTTCTTCAGCAGAGCAGCTCGGCTTGCCTTGCTGAGCTAAACAGCAGGTACAGACACATTGGCACTTCACCTAAATTAATAGTTGACCTGCTTGCCATAATGCCGAGTGAAGAGTTATGGCTGGAGCACCGCAACCAGACAGGCAGCAAACATGGTTAACAATAGTGCGGTGGGATGTTTGATGAGGGGAATCAAAGCAGAGGCCAGAAGGGTAAGGTAGATGGATTAGTTTTGTTATCAGAAAGGCCATGGAGGCGCTGCACCGGCCATCCTCCCTAGCTTATCATCACATCCAACTGGCTAATCCAATTTCTGTACTCCTCTGTCTCCTTTCTCTATATTCAGCCGTTTTTTCTAAAGTTGGGGTTAGGGTTTATTGATTTCACAGCTAATCAATAATATAATTTTCATTAGCTCTGATACTTCTAAACTATATTTGACTGTTTTTTTAACCCTTAGATTCGAAAGATCATTGGAACCTATTCGTGTGTTAAAAAAAAATTAGTGTTAGAATCAATACATTTTCTTAATGAATAATGATTTTGCACAAAATGTTTATTACTTTCTTTACAAGGCTTACTTTATAATTATTATTACTCAAGAACAATTGAAGACATTAAAAAACTTATTTTTAAATTATTAACAAAAAAGTAAGAAGAAGAGAAAAACATTTCCTCATCAAGCATTTCTGAGATAATTTCAGCTGCATATCTAGCAGGCAAATCTACAATACATACAGAGGATAAAATGTTTGTAAAAAAAATATTTAAAATGTCAACTACAAGATTAGCTGTAAAAAGAGTAGGCCAGAATCTATCGCTCTAAAATATGATATATAACTTCTAACTTAAGTAGCAGAGGTACAATGCTGCTTAGTTATGCAGAGATTGTACAGTCATTTAAATTGGGCTATATAGATAATACTCCATGTATTATATGTACTATTATGTGTATAGAAACCCCAAATTACACAAACTTAGAATTCTAAAACAGTACAGAATATTACTGACAACACTTTCGGTGATAAAGTAGGCTACATGCTGTAGCTGAACATGGACATTAGAAATATATTGTAGGCCTATGCCTAACTATCTTCAACCTTAATAAACAAATAACTTTAAAGATATTATTGATGATATAATATGAGTTGCTTTGTGTAAAAGATTTGGCATTGAATAACCTATTTAATATTTTTTCAATGTCATTTTACACTTTGGAGTCATATTAAGGGTGTGAAATTCTGAAAATTACAAATAGGCCCTATCAATTTTGTCTGTGAAGCTTAGTTCCATAATAGTAAACGCAAATATTAAAGACAAGAAAATAAAGCTGCACTCTGATGGAAGACAGACAGAAAGTGCAAGCTATGATTTTTTTGGTTAAACTTGGTTACATTTGGTGAATTATTTAGCCCCCCTCCCTGTTTGTTAGCAAGTTTGGAGGGGTACCAATGCATGCCTGATGTTTTCTTGTTTAATTCAGTACCACCGTCTTCATCCCAGCAGCAAAAGCAAGCTCACTTCAACCTCTCATGTAGAACCAAGTGAACAACCCGCAATTCATTTTTGAGGCCTTTGTTTCAAATTAACCAAATAGAAATTATTAAACACGTAACGTGTCCCAGCACTAAATGGCGCAATCATTTTCATAATTTTGATACACGTTCCCATGTTGATAGCTGACTATGCAATTTGCTAAGCTAAGGATAAAGGCAAGCACTTACCAGTACCTCTTGCTGATGTAAAGTTAACTCTGCCGGTGTCTTGCCAGGATTTGTATCCCCTGGCCGCAGGCGCGCATGCACACAGAGCGAAGTTTCTGCGCCCCTTCGAATTGTTTAACTGCTGCACTTTGAATTTACCTCTTAAATGGAGCATAAAGCGACGTGGAAGACTCAACAGGGGTTTCCATAGTAACATGGGTCTCAGTTATCTACATAAATACGTGTATTTGTCTGTTACATTAAGGTAACGTGTGAATTGTTTAAAGCGTTGTTTAATATTGTGGATTAATCAACAGTTTTCCATGCACCATAGCTGCATATAGGCAGACTGATAGACCTACCCATCCTCCCTGTCCTCTAACGTTATTTCTGTTTTAATTTATTTTAGTTTAAAATGGCTTTTGAATTAACCACTTTTTTCACCTGTCTACCATATGTTACATAGGGGGTAACCAAACCAAAATATCAGGCCGTTTTTCACCTGATATTTAATGCATCCCATCCCCTAACATGCAAAGTGTCTGTCCTGTCATCATGTGTATTATTTTCTGTGTTAACCAGGTCCCAAAAATCAACCTGAAATAATTTGGAGAGGTCAGCTGTTTTCTAGCAAAGATTACTTAGGGGGTACCCAAAATATCAGGTCGTTTTTCAACCACTATTTAATGTATCCCATCCCCTAACACGCAAAGGGTCTTATAATGGCTAAGCCTAAAAACTGTAAGCCACCAAGGTGCTGATATGGTTGGAGCTAAATCCTGCTCCATCTCAGGGTTCATTCAATTAGTAGTCAAAATCTCCAAAAAGCATTATCTTTTCATTTATCAATACTCATTTAGTGTATGGCAGTCATTATTATAAAATAACATTTCTTTCCCTGTTGCTGGTTGAACTGTATAAAATCCATACAAACAGTCTAAAGAGAAACAGGTTGTGGAACTTATCTCTTCTAAGCCTCAGTTTACATTATGGGTCATGTTTCTGCACAAAATAAAACAAACTTGTAGAGTAGTCTAATATCCTTAAAGCTATGGACACTCTATTATTGCTACTGTATCCCTCTTTTTGAGTTATAACTCCCACAGCATACCTGTTAATAATTATGTAGTAGTTTTAGACATTAACACACTGTCTTGCATTACAAACCAACATCTTGATCTTAAAAGCAACAAAACAAAAAGTCAAAAAAGAAAAGAATCACCCAAATAAAATGTTTCCACATCAACTTAATAGTTTTAACAGTTTGTCATATAATAACTAAAAATACAAACAAGATCCACAAATAAGCCTCACTGAAAAGCTCATTTGAGCCCCCCATCAAATATGCATAGAATCAAATCTCATATCAGTTTGGATTGGTTTTAATCTTAACTCAACCAACAAACTTAGATGAATTATAACAAAAGGAATGTTTCTTTAATTTTCTATTTTTAGGTTGCAACAAAAATGTGTGCTAATTAATGTCTAATGTGTTCTTTATGACCTGTTGTTGTAGTAACAGTAGAACCCACTTTAGCACCTAGTGGTTCAGTCTATCCAGTTTTTTACCTGATACGAGAACATATCTCAGTATACTGTGTAATTTATGATCAAAATCTTCACTGAGCTGCAGGTCTACCGCAACCCCTCTTTACTTTGTGCACAACTCCTTTTTACCTTGTCCTTCTCTATGCGTGTGTGTTTTCTTGAAAGAACCCACACTTCAGCTGTCCTCTACACCAATGGAAAGAAAGAATTTCTCTCCTTTTTCTTTTCACTTTACTTTAAAGAAGTCTTAATCTATGACATTAATTCCAAAATCTTACTGTAGTAGTGTCAGCCATAGTAATAGAAAGAAATATCATAATTTTACTGTTCTAAGTTTAAAGTCCCAATTCCAAACTGTAAATATCTTTCTATTTCTGTAACCAACAAAATTCCCCTAAATCTTGCCCCATTAAGAAAAGTATCACAAAAGTACTGCATGTACTTAAGGTATGAAAAGGTAACATTATAGGAAGCCTCACATTTTTCTTTTATTTAACCTGTAAATGATCAAAGCCATTTTCTATCAGTCAACTAAGTAATTTAATCAATTACCTCTTTCAACTGGATTTTTTTTTTTTAAATCTATACATTAACTGAAGTTTGATTCTTTGCTTCACCCACATCTTCCTCTTTCTCACAACAACATCATTCTTAGTTTTACCAGATCTTTTTTTCTTTTTTCAAATTTAACCCTTGTGTTACCTTTTGCCCTGCAGAGGCATTTTTGTTAAATACTCTTTTCTTTTTCTTTTTAAATGAATCCCTCCTGCCAGATCAAGCCTGTTCCTTATCTGTGTCTTTTTACAACTCCCTCTTTGGAAAGGGTCAAAAGGGTGCAGCACCCAGTGTCCCCCTTCCTCCTCTTCTCTTCTCTTTTAGTTATTCTCCATTATTTTCTTTACTGACATTAGTAGGATATTGCAAAAACCCTTAAGTCCCATACCTTAAAACTTCCGTTATATAAGATGGATCCCACATTGGATTGATTTCTTTTATATCTTTTTTTTTTAAACCAAATTGTCCCTCATCTAAATCTAAATCCTTTTTCCTGAAACGCTACACTATTTCCCTCTTTTTCATAGTTGGATTCTTTTTTTTTTTTTCAGCCTCCTTCAGTACTCCTAGGGTCTGACAGGACAGATTACTATCATTTTTATCCATCTCCTAATTGCAAACATACAACAAATAAAGCAAGACAAGACATAAAGACAAACATATAAACATATATCAACTGTACCCAATCTGAAAATTGAGTCATTAATATGTCCCTCCATCAAATACTATAAACTTTCTATTTCTTATTTCTTACTTTCCCTTTTTTTTTATGAGCTAGCCTCTGAGCCTGGCTTCATTTGTTGTCTCAATGCAGAATCATGATTTTCTACTGTCCCATGGTTGGTGCTTGGTCTTGATTCGCGGCAGCGAAGTTGACAGTGAGTGGAGAGGGGCGGGGGGCTCTGGGGCGCGCATTTCTCCTCTCCCTCTCAACCATTTATTAACACGGTGGTATCTTTGCGCACAGTCACTGCCCCTTTATGTATGTTTATTGCGGGTTAAATTCCATGTGTGCCAACCGGAGAATATGGGGGCAGCCTTATGTCTAGATTTTCTTGAAATGACTGATCGTTTTTCTGTCCCTGTATTTTATCAACCCTGTCTTCCTTATCTTGTGTCCGAGTGTCCCTTATGGGGTGTGCTGCTCCCTGCTTGAGCATTAAAAGACTGTGGAGAACAGCATGGTACCTTCTACCTTCATTATTTTATTTTTCAATTTGACACGTAATATGAGACCCACAGTTTTGCCGTCATCCTCTAATTTAATCATATTATCCTTTAATTTATGCATTCCGTCCCACAGTGGACAGAACAACGGCTTCTTAGTATTTGTTGGGTCTTTTTGTACTACAGGATCTAAATTGTCCTGTGCTTGTTTTATGCGCACATCCTGGTCTTTTGGAGTGCTCACAGCCGCGTGTTTCAACGTAACCACGGTTTATACGGTCCTGATTTCAACCGACCCTCCTCCTGCGTCTTAGCCTCCACCATACTATTCCTTTTTTTTTTTTTTTTTATCATTTTTCAGACTACCTTCATTTCTATTATCCAATTTAGAAATTACTCTTCGTGTCACCCAAACACTACGCCTTCATGCATCCCCTGTTTGAAACACACTACCTTTCGTCTGATTCACCAGACTACCTTCATTTCCACGGCCCAATTTAGAAATTACTCTTCACGTCTCTTTTTCGGAAGCTACACCTTCATGTATTCCCTCTTTGAAATACATTACCTTTCGTCTGGTTTATTAACTAAAACTCTTCCCACTCCTAATTTTCCAATTGAGCGGTGCCCTTCATGTTTACGTTATAGAAACATATCCTGCGCAAATGATATCCTCTTGTAAGCACTACGTCTTCGTACCTATTTTTTGCAAGTACTACGTTTTCAAACTTAAACTATATGTTATACAATAAAATTAAAAACTTTTTCACACATCAACATCTTATCAAATTTTTCAATTTTAGCAACTAGGATACAGGCACGTTCAACATTCACATTTTGTACATATCCAATGGTGCAGATATTAACAGGTTCTGCTTTACTTTTCCTTAGTGCCCGGGCTGAATGTGGAGACGCATCTCGTCCTAGTTGTTCACTTACTCAAGGACGGGTCCTTGCCTTCCCCGAGCCCCACGTTGGGCGCCAAATTGTTGGAGCTAAATCCTGCTCCATCTCAGGGTTCATTCAATTAGTAGTCAAAATCTCAGATGTTGATGTGAATCCATTTATTACATAGGATATCCTGAGACAAAGTTACCTGGATCAAGCTGTCGCAGCTCTCCCCTTCCTTTGTCTGACTCTCTGGCTTTTACACCCCTAGATTTATCCACAAAGGGTGGGGTCTCTAGACCACAGTGATGTCTTTGTGTGCTTATCCATTATCTTTTCAGTTGGAATGTGACTGAAGGTTTATTACCCACAGTTCAGGAAAAAATCAGTGGGGGTAAAAGGCTGAAACCAGACTCAGGGAGCATCCCTAACAATCAATTCTACTTCTGACACATTTAGGAGAGCTGGATTATAACAAAATGTAGCAGAACATCTTATATTATATTACAAAACAGAAGTATTGCAAAACAAATAATATAACAAACAACAAACTATATACTTATAACAACAAACTTAATGCATGACCAACATGTATTCATTTTTGTTGAAATAATGCTTTTACCTTTTAGCTTAAATGTATAATGCAAATAACACACAATGTTTAAGCACATATAAAATTTTAAATCCCAACAATATACAAACTTAAAACAAAGACAGTCCTTGTTGCTTTTTGATGGACATTTATTGGTTACAATGTTCTTCAAATTAAGGTGCAATAATCCAAAAGACATTTAGACATCCACATGAGCATTGCAGGGTGTAGCGCATTTAATGCGATCAAAAACTATTAGTGCTGCTCCATTTAACAGCACCAAATACCTGCTGAAGGGGTTCCTACCCAAATAGACATCACTCAAAACACACTAGTGACACTAGTAAACAATTTGGGTCCTAAGCCCAATAAAAAAAGAAAATGCCCCTTACAGGTCTGTCTTACCTCATTTGTGTTATTTCAGTTTTTTTTCTTACTATAGTGACTGTAGTTGATGCTTTAATTTTTGTGGGCTATATCATCATAATTAGAAAACAAACATTCCGAGGTTTAAAAAAGGCCAACAATTACAATTCTCAATGGTCACGTTACCTGATGTTTGGGGTCAGAGGCTAAAGTAATTACAAGTCAAGAAACTGTCACTATTAGACATTGTTCAAAATGGATCCTGAAGAATTTGAAAAGGTAGTTAATTACAAGTGAAACGCCAGTATCCAGCAAACTTGTCAAAGACCGAAAAGTTGCTCCTTTGAAGATAAACGGGCCTTTAAGATGTTGAAGATAGGTTCATAGAAATTTATTTTGACTTTGAAACTTTGTTTGACAATTTACTCTGCCAGTTAACGAGCATGGGCCAATATAATGTTGTGATAACAGTGGTGAAGGCCTACATAGCCTACTCGGATCCATTACCCCATTTTTTAGGCTACAGGTTAAAGCTTAAAGCATTGTGGCTTAATCAAGTTTATTGCAAAACAATGTTTAGGTTACACATTTTTGCTGATGATGAAACATGTATAAACTCATTTCACTTGCACTTGCATTGCAAAGAAAAGCATTAGTGGTCGTATTTCTATAGGTCTATTTAAAAAAAGATTGATTTATAAATTTGCCCGTGCAAATAATTGTTCAAGCTTGCACTATTACCATGGTGATTACCAGGTAGCTACAAGTGTATTAGGTTGTTATCGTAAATCAGTTTGTATGTTTGTATGATTTTTTCAACATTCAGGCAACGAGCTCTACTACACCCATAATAAAAGGGACTGCCAGAACAGTGAAAACAAAAGTGGTCTGTGGTGCTGGTGAGGCAGACAAACATTTTTTTGTTTTCATGTCAGCCCTATGGGGGCACACTGTGGCCAGACCAAAACAAGGGAGAGCATATCCGGCAGAATTTACTGGCCTGGGATGTCAGTTGATATCAACAAAAGTATATTTTTATTTATAATTTTCAGGTTTCCCAATGCTCTGCATGCCAGGTGGCTACAATACCAATGAAAAGGCCAACTGAGTACACCCCAATAAATGTTAGTGTGATGGTTTGGGTGGTTTCTTTTTCTCCTTCTTTGAATTTTGGTCCTGTCTTGTCTCCTCGTGTTTGTGTCTTAGTTTTCTCCCCGATCTTGTGTGGTAGTCTCTGTCTTGTGTTCCCCGGTTTGTTCTGTTTCCATTTTTGTTTTGGTAGTATGGTTTCCTGTCTTGTCTAGCTTTGCTTTTTGCCTGTCTGATTGTCCTGCCCCACCCCAATGTGATTCACCTGATGTATCACCTGTTCCTCGTTACCTCTTTACCTCTTGTATTTGGGCCTGCAACACTGTGTGTCAGACACCGTGGTCCACCAGGGCCCCGCAAGAGACTGTCCTCTCTCTCTTCCTCTTCACCATCTATACCACAGACTTCAACTACCACACAGAGTCTTGCCATTTTCAGAAGTTTTTAGATGACTGTTGTGGTTGGATGTATCAGTGAGGGTGACGAGGCTGAGTACAGAGCTGTTGTGGAAGACTTTGTCACATGGAGTGAGCAGAACCATCTACAGCTCAACGTGACAAAGACTAAGGAGCTGGTGGTGGATCTAAGGAGAGCAAAGGAAGCAGTGAGCCCTGTTTCCATCCAGTGGGTCAGTGTGGACATTGTGGAGTACTACAAATACCTGGGAGTGCACTTGGACAATAAACTGGACTGGGCCAGGAACACTCAAGCCCTCTACAGGAAGGGCCAAAGCCGTCTCTATTTTCTGAGGAGGCTGAGGTCCTTCAACATCTGCAGGACAATGCTGAGGATGTTTTTAATCTGTGGTGGTCAGTGCTATCCTCTTTGCAGTTGCATGCTGGGGCAGCAGGCTGAGGGTAGCGGACGCCAACAGACTCCACAAAGTGACCCGCAAGGCCAGTGATGTTGTGGGGGTGGACTGGGACTCTCTGTTGGTGGTGTCAGAGAAGACCCTGTTCAAACTACCTGCCATCTTGGTCAATGTCTTGCACCCACTCCATGTCTTGCTGCTCATTCACAGGAGTACTTTCAGTGATAGACTAATTCTCCCAAAATGCACCACAGAGCGCCACAGGAAGTCATTCTTGCCTGTGGCCATCAAACTTTATAACTCCTCCCTCTAAGTGTCTGACACACACACTTAGAGGTTAAAACTGGACAATATTATCTGTTTTGTGCAATAATGGGATCAGAGGGCGCTAAGGGAGACTGATATCAGTTTGTGTTTAGTTTGTTGATATAGCCTTACACTGGGCAAGGGGATTGTTATATCCTGAAATTCTGGAGACAGGCCTTAAATACAAGATGGAATCAAGGAACAGGTCAGAGCTGGGCAGGAGAGAGAACACTAAACTAGATTGACAAGTCTTATGGGAAACAAAAGTGGGCAAACTAGATATTCCAAGATGAGTCCAAGACAACCATTGTAAACACACAAGACCAACACTCGATTTGAGAGAGACAGGGATCATTGCCTCCAGCCCCAAAGATGAAAGGACCTTGCTTTGATATACAGTCTGCAACAAAGAGACAGGCTCCAAGCCCCGAGCCTTCCAAGAAGATGACAACGGCTGAAGCCCAACGGTCTGTGACAAGGCAAGAATCCAGATGGTCTGTGACAAGGCCTGAATCCAGACGGTCTGTGACAAGGCCTGAATCCATACGGTCTGTGACAAGCCCTGACCTCAACGAGTTGAAAGCCAAGTATTGTTAGGAACTTGTGGTCTTGCTCGTAAGTGATTTATACAATAATCATTGTTTGCCTGTTAATACTGTATGTATGTATATATGTATACATGTACACACACACACAGTGCACACACGTACTCGGCTCAATAAATTGTAGGGAACAGCTGTCGCCATGGTTCTACACGTTCTGCGATGCCATGTTCAGCTTGCTACACTCTGCGGTGCCCAGCTACTTCCTGCTGTCCCTTGTAATGCCCACAGTGCCCTGCTATGCCATTAACTACTTCAAAGAACTGCTTTAAACTACTATTTTTTTCTACTTTTTGTTATTTCCACTCTTCATCATAACCCCAAACGGCCCGTCAGATACCGCCTACCAAGAGCCTGGGTCTGTCCGAGGATTCTGCCTAAAAGGAAGTTTTTCCTCGCCACTGTTGCACTGTTGCTTGCTCTGGAGGAAACTACTAGAACTGTTGTGTCCTTGTAAATTCTGGAGTGTGGTCTAGAGCTACTATATCTGTAAAGTTTCTCAAGATAACTCTAGTTATGAATTGATACTATAAATAGAATTGAAATTGAATTGATTACTAAAAAGTATTGACGCAAATTCTTTGCATCGATGCATTTTTTAATCCATGTAACTATAGTGCACTGTTTCGCACGGACATTTATTACATTTATTTTTGTCGACTGTCACGCTTATGCTGTGTGAACACGATGTGATTATGATGGCGCTGTTTGCCAAGTGAAGGAAGAGAGAGAAAATAGCAAAGAACAAGAAGTGTCCAAAGTATGGGATTAATTTAAGCTAAAAGAAAACAACTCTGTGATGTTACGTACACTGTAAAACAATTCATCTGGGCAACAGCAAAATGCCATAATGTTATAGTCTATCTATCGTAAAACTTATGTGGCCTACCACAACAGCACGACGGCACCTGATCAGAAAGCACCCAGTGTTATGCCAGCGGACAACAGATGTAAATGTAAATGTGCTGTATTTATATAGCGCTTTTCCAGTCTTAACAACTGCTCAAAGCGCTTTTACATCTACAGGAAACATTCACCATTCACACACATTCATACACTGTGGCCGGGGCTGCCGTACAAGGTGTCACCTGCTCATCAGATAAACATTCACACACATTCACACTCCAATGCGCAGCACCGGGGGCAACTCGGGGTTCAGTGTCTTGCCCAAGGACACTTCGACAATGACTGCAGGGGCGGGGATTGAACCACCAACCTTCCGATTGGCAGGCAACCGCTCTACCACTGAGCCACAGCCGCCCAAGACAAGGTAACAGTAACAACAACTTTAAAATGTAACTGCGGCGGTCAGAGAGTCAAAGAGTCTGACAAAGGCAGCGGCTGCTGCTGCCAAGCAAAAGTGCTTCTCACACCTAGTTCACACTACACGATTTTAAGCCTGATTTGCTGGTTGGTAAGCTCGGTGACCGTTGGGCTGTGATCAGGGGTAAATCAATGATTGATCGGTGGTCGCCAGTTGTTATGGCAAGGATGCGTCTAAAAGTCTCCCCGACACCTTTCTGAAACATCGCCGACGTCTGACAGATATCTAGCATGCCAAATATCTGGAGGAGTCGGCCGAGTCAACATCCACATCTAGCCAGTAAGAGTAGGCAACTGGTAGGGCAGGCCGCTACTTTTTAATTATAAAACCCATTTTACTCACCTCCAGCTCTCTCTGTAGCTCAGACAATCCCTGCTACCTGCGTGTGCTAATCCATTCTTTCACCCATATTTTTTGTCTTTATAAATGTATATAATAATCTTTCTAACAACAAACAGTTGTTTTGTCTGTAGCTTTGCATCATTTCACGGGTGTTTTCTTGACAAAACGTGGTTTGGAGACCAGCGTGGGGTGAAAGAGACGCTGTCAGATCGTGTGGTGTATGACCCTCTGTCACTGATCAGTCACGTAGTGTGAATGCCATCGGCCGATGCTGAAAGTCCTGTAGTCTGCACATGCTATTAAACGATGCATCAATGAGTTGATGAAATAATCTGTAGAAGCTTTAAGTAATAAAATCATTGTTAGCCACAGCCCTAATATCAATTCAATTTTCACTTTTGAGTTTACAGCAGCGGGGAGCAGCTTCAGAAACAATATAAGTCTGAAATGTTAGTATATTTTTGTTTCATTTTTGAAACTATGGCGGAACAAATTAGACTGGTGGGCTGCCTGTGTGATTTAAGTGTTCCCTTAATTTTATTTAGCATTGTATGTATGTATGTGTACATAAATATTTATTTTTAATGTGGTACATCCTTCTTAAAGCATTATTTATTACTGTATTTGTAAACTGTAAATTTGTTATAATTGTGTTACATTGACTATTGTTGATATTTGGCATGTATCCTATTAAATACATTTTTCTGATTACTACATTGAGTGTCATTGGAGAAATTGATGTTAAGGACAGTATTTGGCGAGTGAGGAAGCATTGCTTTACCAACTACCTTGCCAAACAGCTAAACTGGCGTGGCATCAATGGCAAAACAACTTTCCACAGTCTGCAACTGAAAGATGTAATTACTAAGTGTTACGCCGATTACTTCAACGAATTGCCCAAGCCCTATAGAAGTTTTTCAAATGGTTTCATTGTCTGTATCAGTTCGTCTGAATCTTTTTCAGCACACTTTTACAATACCGTGATAAATTTGATAATCATTTGTCAAATGTCTGTACCGCCATACTCTCTACCCTGGGGTCAATGGACCATGAACAGGACACAGCACAGCAAGCAATTGGCTGAAGCTTAGATTGTGTCCTAAGATTTTAAAAGTTGAGTACTCTATCCATGGCTTTACAATGTTCTCTATATTTAGTAAATGTCAGAAACAATAGGCTCACAGCAACAGCCTTAGATCAAGAGGCAGAAACCTACATAAAAAGATGGCTTAATCTTGCGAGCGAACGAGACGGAGGGAGAACAGAAAGAGGAGAACGAAGACGGACTGTCCAAAAAAAAGTAGGTCAGTTATTATATCTATTTTGCGATATGTGTGTTATAATTTTAGTGCAAACAGAAACTTTTAAAGCTACTGTTTCTTACTAAATGCAAATTAAAGGGCAGCAGAATCTCCGCTATGTGTGCATGAGCGCTCCTGCGGCCAGGGGACACACATCCTGGCGGAGATAAATACATTGGCACAACACCAGCAATTCAATTTTGCCCTGCAGCTCAGACTGGAAAACTGTACATTTTTCTGTCCTGATCTTCTCCTATTACAATTCTGCGTCTAAGGCCGGGAACAAATCACAAACTTGCTAGTAGGCCGACTCTTCTTTCTCATATTTTTTTTTTGGCGTATAAGTGATCGTATTAGCACCACTGCTGTTGGCTGTTTAAATTGCTTTGTTAGACTTTTTCGTACCGTTCTGGACTTTTCCAGAACTCATTGATAGTCAGTCCATCCCCCCAGAAAGTGAAAATCGCAAGATCTGCATCGTCAGGCTGAAAAAGGGGCTAGAAGGGGCTAATGCTATTGAGTATCTATCGCGGTCCCTGCCTAAGTGTTTCCCAAATCTACCAGATACTCGGATCAAGAGGATGAGAGCCCACCGAATTTACAGTGATATCCCAAAGAAGACCACCAATACTAATCGCGCGCTGCTTTTCAACATCCTCCACTACACAGCCGGTCAGACTCGTCCTTGAGGGTTGGGAAGTTTGTTTCTCCCCGGATTACAGCAACGGTCAAAGGGCGGCAAACCATGAATTCAGCACGAGTCAAGATTTTTTTTTCTGCTTAATCCGGCAACACTGAAGATCAGAGATGATGCCCAGTACAGAGCATTCACCCCGGGGATGCTGAGGGCTATGTGACCCGGGCTGCGCCCTGTTCTGCTGCTGCGGCAAGGAGAGCCGATGCTTTAGATTCTATCCCAGGGGGCGCACTGGAGGAGGTTCAAAACTGAAACAACTGCCTCATGAACATTGACCGTTGGTTTGTCTTGTTCTCTTAATGTGTGCCTCAAAACGCACACTTGCGTTACAGGCAGTTACACAGTACAGTACTTCGTGCACTCCGTGCTGACTTGCATAGTACGTACATTTCAACAGGGGAGTGTTGTCTCAAATCCATAGACAGTTAAAGAAGTTGACTAACAGATCCCTTTGTTTTGGACGGAAACCAGTGAAGGAAAATAGAAGCACTTTTCCGGGGATGGCTAGGCGTTACTAAGCAGCCTCCAACTGAGCTTGACGACGTAGTTGTGACGTGGGGAATGTCTGAAAGTTGTAAATCTTCTGGCAGCTGTGCCAAGAGAAATCTCAATCATTCCCAATCAGCGGAGACGGAGAGCATAAGGAGATAACAAAGGCACAGGCTAATTACTGCTAACTAACATGCTAGTTAATAGGGATGAGCGAGTACAGCATTATCTGTATCTGTATCTGTATCTGTTTACCACATGAATTATCTGTATCCAGATCCGTACACGGACTGGGCGGGGCCTAAACCGGAAGTTGTCAGATTGAACCAGGAAGTGGGTCGGGTTCTCTTGAAATGTTAGGGGCTTTAACCGGTATGTTATTTAAGCATGCAA